>NC_060267.1:113239109-113319454 GCF_021613505.1 Equus quagga
ATTTAGAGGAAATTCTACTTTCAGTCCTGTTGCAAATGACTTGTGCAGAATCTTTGTTCAAAGTGATTGCGACTTTTAACAAAAGCTACTGTTGGCCTTGAGGTGAGTGAGAACCTATGGTGAAAAACACCTCTCTGCATACAGTTCAAAGTCTACCTAAGGCTCGGTGACCCCTTCCCCAAATGAGTAAGTGAAATTAAGACTGCATCGCCTATTTCTGTCACATAAACCTGTGTGTAGAAGGATGACCTTAGAACCCTCCAGCAACATAGCGGAGAGAAGAAAAGGTTTTTATTTAGCTGACTACCATATTTGGATTCCACTGAGTAGTAAGAGGCCAACTAGAAGAATTATTTTTTTCTAGATTGGTATCCACATTGTGGACAAGAACTATAAGAGGAAATGGAAGAGATTGTTAGAGACTGTTTGGGAGCTGAGAGAAGTCAAAGACTATTGGTGAGAGACTTTAGGAGAAAGGAAAGTGATGTCTAATAGGGAACGAAGTGTTTCAATCAGATGTACATCGTGGCCTTCTCTGTGTTGTTTCCACAAAACTTTCAGTAAAACTTACATTTCTCTGAAATATTTTGGAGTTACATTTTTCACGAAGATGGAAACAAAGGCTGAGTCTGGCTCTCGTGGCAGAGATTGTCACATTCATGGAGCTGATTGCCGATTAGGATTGAGGGAGTGAATATACTTCTCCCCTAAGAGCACAGGGAATGCTTTCTGTTTTATTTCCAAATATTGCATTTCTAGGAGATAAAGCAGAAAGTGCCAGTTTTGTGTTCTGCATTATTGCCTAGCTTCCTTTTCTGTTTCACTATGGGTACCTTTCCCCCTGGAATAAACTTTATGTGTAAATTCTCCCTTCCTAGAAGAGGAGCACAGCTGCATTTGTGGTTGCCTTAAAAAAAGGGTAGGAAGCATCCATAAGAAGGCCGCTGTAGAGTCAGGTCTAATTTGGTCTATTTGGAAGAAAGGACAGCCATACGACAGCACCTGATCAGTTTGGTTTATGCTCATTACTGTATTTCATTGAGTTGTGACGAATCATTTCATGGGAAATCCATCTATACACTTCTATCTTTTGTTTTGGTCCAGGAGCCACTCTTTGCTGGGTAAATTTCCAGGACTCAGTCTAGTTGATAATCTTCATTACTCTCCTGTAGGATCTTAAAATAAAACACCCTGAGATATATTTGATAGGCCCACCTTGTTAAGAAATGTTTTGCAAGTTTTCTGTGAATACCGTAGAGAGAAAGCATAAAGAACTCAGGATGTTCTGATAATATCAAGTTTAACATGATTTCTCCCTTGTGATTGAACTACTTGTGAGACTTATTGCTGCTGACTGGGTACATAGAGAAAGTCAACAGGACCAAATTGTCCAAAAAATGATGTGAAAATTTCAGCCTTCTATTACTATGGAGTCTGTAGTACTTCTCTTTATGACAAGATGTGTTAATATTTATGGTGAATCTCTGCTTTTCATACATCAGATTTAAAAATAACTCAGCCATGCTAATATTTGCTCCATCCTGCCCTGCTAATCCCATCTGCCCCAATTTACGTACTTCTAGGGCGTCTCTCTCTGTCTGCCCAGTAGGTGAGCAAATATGGAGCCTTTAGAGTGATGGAAATAAAGGAAGGAAAACATCTTGGAAGGCAAATTGTGACTGACAGAATTCTAAAATGACATCCATTCACCCCTGCCCTCCATCTGAGTGTGTTGGGACTTGTGAATATGGTGAAAGATCGATCACTCCCATAACTAGGTTAGATTAGATGGCGTGGTTGACTTGAAGAAAGTGAATTTATCTTTGGTGGAGCTGGCCTAATCGGATGCGCCCTTACACAGGATGGAGCTCGTCCTGGCTTGAGAGATTTGAAGCATTAGAGACAATTTAAGTGAAGGAGATTCTCTGTTGTTGGCTTTGAAGATGGAGAGGGACATGTGGCAAGAAATGTGGACAGCTTTAGAAGATGAGAGTGGCCCTCAACAGATCGCCAGCAAGGAAATGGCGATCTCTGTCCTATAACTGCAGGAACGGAAATCAGCCAACCTGAATGAGCTTGGAAGTAGACTCATCCTCAGACTTTGCAGAAAAGAATTTGTCTGTTTGTCATCTTGATTTTATCCTTGTAAGAAACTGAGCGGAGAGCCCAGCCACACCATCCTATGGCCTCTGACTACAGCACTGTGGGCTCATACATGGGCGTTGTTTGAAGCTGCTAAGTTTTTGGTAGTTTGTTACATAGTAATGGAAAACTATATAAATGTATGTGGGAGACCTAAACAAAGGACAAATAACAGACAAAGACAGACAATGTCTGCCTTTGTCTATAGTGTTGACACTAACCATTCACTGATCCAATTTGAAGGTTATCCAACCAATGTGTGTATCTTCTTTCTTGAAGTCTTTCCTGGCACAATTCACCTTCACAGGGAGGTGAGGCAGGAAAAGGAAGAATAAGGAATTGTTTTAAATGAGCCAGTTAAAGCCACTCTCAAGGCTCTTAGCAAACCTGGAGGTGTAAGAGTTATTGAAACTGGTAAGCAACCTGAGGTCAAGCATTAACTATAGAGTCTTCTATCCACAGGCAGTTTTGAAGTCAGAAAGTCCTGGATTGGAATCTTGCCTTTATTTGTTAACTGAAAAATGATTTACTTAGTCTATCTGAGTCTCAGTTTCTTCACTTTAAAATTATTATTCTTAATTATTGGAATAATGGGAATGAGAAGGTAAATGGAAAGCCCTTAGAGTGCCTGCTCATGGTAACAATTCAATCACTGGTAACTGTTATTATTAATATTTTCTCCCCTGGCTAGTTGATGACTATTTGTACAATTGGATCAAAGAGTGTCTGCCAATACTTCCTCAGTTTTCATCTAGGAGAATTATGAAGAACAAAAGAACAGGATTCCATCTTTCCTGCCCTTGTAGAGATGAGGAAGCTGGTGGCACATCCTAGAGCTATCAGGATGAAAGTTCTTATGATAACTGGGTGAAGTCAACCTTGACAAATACCTTTGGAATCCTGCTAAAACATGACTTATGACATAATAGAATTTGATATCAGGCATGTCTGCCGTAACTCATATGCAACAGGGATTAATTATTCGGTTATAGAGGTCTTAATTTAAGGCAGTTTTTGTATATCTGTAACTTAATCTCATGGCATTAAGCAGAGGGGCATCGTTATAATGAGGGTCTTATATGCTTTAAAAGCTCAACATACTCTTTAATGTTGGTAGTTGACAAGGTGATAAAGGAAAGCTTTTCCTACCTGGCTGCTTTTTAAAAATATATGACTTCTTCATTTACAAATATTTCACATTTCCTTTATCCCTATTTATAGTAAACAAAATTGAAAAGTCTTCAATTCTGTCAAGAATCTTTGAGCAATGTCAGAGAATAAAATGATATATACTGACAGGACTTGCAGACATGATTTTGCCTATCTTGTCATCTTAGATTATGACACTTGAAAATAATTTTCCTATGGTTAAAATACAAGCACCATCCAATTTTTGTGTGCTCTGGAACTATACTATTTTATCTCAAGATAACATTGAAAGCATTGTAAATCTCCCCTAACATTTCAGGGGAGCGTAATGCCATGCTATACTGTAACAACATTGAATAAAAATATTGTTAATTTCTAATTAGTTCCCTTTTCTTTTTGTATTGGCATTTCACAAGGTTGTGTAAAAATAAAAATGATGGAAAAAATGTTTTCAAGGATCGTAAACGTGATTTGGTTTAATATTAGGGGGAAAAAAGTTGCTTTCATTTTATTTTTAAATATTTGTCTTATCTAATCAAAATTCTCCCATTCCAGAGTAGAAATCAACTAGAATAAAGGCTGTGGTGGTTAAAAGCTGCTCAGGGTCTGGGAATGAGACCACCTGGGTTTGAATCTTGGCTCCACTGCCTACCAGCTGTGTAACCTTGGACCAGTTACTTAACCTCTCTCTACCTTGGTGTTCTCATCTGTAAAAGTGTAATTCTAATAGTATCTCCCTCATGAAGTTGATGTGAGTATTTAAAAAGTCAATACATATAAAGTATTTAGATCTATGCTATGTAAGTACGTGCTGTTATTATTAAGATAACTACAATAAAGTCGGTATGATATTGGATTGTACCAAACGAAATGGCTCCATGTTTATTTTCACACTGCCTCTTCCAGGTTCATTGTTGGCTGAGAATCTACCAAATATTCCCACGTGGAATTTGAGAAAATGTAACCCCCAGGGGGAGAGAATCAGTGGGTGGTATAGGTCCCTGGCAACAGGCTAATTCACTGCCAATTCAGATTCTTCCAAAGTAGAGATTAGCATTTATTGCTTGCCTTCTACCATTGCTAGAAGATGTTCTATTTCGGTGCCATCCAAAATTTAATTCCAATTAGTGGGGTAAATTGATAACAAGATAGGCATGCTGCATATCCTTAAGAACATCTCTGTTGAGTGACTGCTTGAATAAATATTTTTAAAAGAAAATATCTGGATGTAGAACTGTTTGCATGCAGTAGGATGAACTTGAAGAGCTTTCAAGTGTCCCTTTGATTTGATGAAGGGCTACCATTGGCTTCAAGACCTAATGTGCCTACTTTACTCCCTGAGTGACAACAAAAGTGAGATCCAAAGTACCCCCACCATACCTCCAAAATGTGGTGGCGGGCCACAGAGAAGCACCACACCTTGACCTTCTCGGACAGACACAGTGCTTCTTGTTTTGGTTTCAAAGTCTTCAATATCTTGGAAAACAAAGAAAAGGAGGTTCAGAATTAGTTATCTTGGGGGAAAAGCATTTTAAAAATAAACATTTTATTATTAACAGTAATGGACACTCATACTTGGCTGACTAGAAGATTTAGTTGATGTTCAATTTATCTACATTGATTATCTCTCAAAATCTTGTTTTTCTTTCCTTCTTTCTTTTCAATACAATTAAAAAGAGTATGTGATAAAGACATTTATTAACATCATTCACTATCTGTTTACTTTTATTCTCCCAGGCAGCCTGTAGCCCAGCAGGAAATCTTTTAAGCCCAGCACGTATTTACTTTCCCTGCCCAGAAAAAATGTGATTAAAAAAAGATTATGTAGCAAGTTTGCTGCAGTCTTCTAGCAACTCAGATTAATGGTTGTCATTTTGATGTAGATGGAGTCTGTGAGAATTTAGGATGGAATGGTGTGAGGAAGAGTTCTGTGTGACTGAGCCAATGAGAAAGAAGGTATATTTTCTAATTTCTCTAGCTCTCCTCCTTCACAAAGCAGCTTCATGATCTTGTTTGGGGTGCTCTAATTTCCTACCACATCAAAGAATCATAGAAATTCAGTATTAGAAGAGAGCTGACTAGTTATCTTGTTAAGCCATCTATTTGCAGTATGAAGCTTTCAACATTCCTGGAAAATTGTCCCCCAGCCTCTAGGAATGGGCAAATTGTTTAACTTCTCTGAATCTTAGTTTCTTCACCTGTAAAATTTCTTTATTCTTTCAGTCAGTCATTTAGCAAATTTATATTGAACCCCTACTAAAAGACAGGAAGGGGATTAAGGGCAGAAGATAAACTGGGGAAGATAGCAGGCATCTACCTTGCCCTAATTGTGCTCACTATGTAATAGAAAGACGAGAAGACCAGTTAAAAATCAAACAAATAAATATATAATTTACACATTGTGATGAGTGTTGTAGGTTGGAGACTTCTAGTTGTCTACCAAAATATGTTCTCCTTTCTTTCATAGTAATAGGGTTTTAGATAAAATTTACTTTTCTAACCATTTCCTAGACATCGTTGCAGATATATGTGGTAAGCAGAAATAACAGTAAAACTCCCACCTATTATGTTTGAGAGGAAATCTCCACAAACTTTGATGTTACCCATCCACCCACCCACCACAACCACCATCTAGATTGCCAACGACATAAGAGATCTTGTTGAAGACAAAAGGGCCAACCATTATCCTGGGTACCTGAGTAGCTACATGGAGCAGAACCACAGCTGATCTGGAACACCAACTCTGGATCACTATATTAGAAATAAGTAAACTTCTATCTTGTTTGAGGCATTTATTTTGGGGTCTCTTTTTTACAGAAGTTTAACTTTTTACCCTAATTTTTTGTATGCTAATTTACCCTAACTTTTTACCCTAAAATATCCTGTGAAGGAAAAGAAGAGGGGGTAGATCTGATGGATGAGAAAGAGATAACAATGCAATGATGATATGGGGCAGGGAAAGCATTCTTTGCAGAAAAAAAAAGCAGAACTAAAACCCACATGTAGAAAATGGCAGAGAAGTTTCGCGGTATTGAAAGGAAGTTAGTGCTACTGTTACACAGTGGACAAGGATCAGTGAGACTACAGTCGTAATCAGGACATGATGAGCAATTATATTACATTTGGATTATATTGAAAGTACAAAGGGAATACCTGGAAACAATCAATGCAAAAGTTGAGCAATATTTGGAACATTCACAAAATGGAATGCCATCAATGACTGGAAAGAATGTATTAAATCTAAAGAATCAATTTGGAAAGTCCTTGCATAGTGAGTCATACTGTTAACTCAAAAAAAATTGCTAAATACTGCTATGACATTCTCCCATTATGGAAGAAAAGAAGTAAAAACTTAAATATGAGCATCTCTTTAAATTGGTGTAGAGAAAATTACAGAATGATGAAAAAATTTATCTTGGTTATCTCAGTGGAGTGAATGGGAGACATGGAAGTGGAGATTATTAAATCTTTACTTACACCTCTATCTTTTAAAATATTGCAAAGATTATGAACTGCGTGCGTAGTTTTTTAGGTTTGCTTATTTTTAACAACTTTACTGTGATATGATTGAAGTAAACTACTGGTGGGATCCATATTATTTCCAAAATAAGTGGTCTTTTGTACACTTTGCTTTCTATCTATGAAAAGTAAAAAGAGTTCAGTGAAATAGATGGATAGATCTGACATACAAATTAAATAACTCCACTTTTAATAATAAAAATATTTGACTCTACTTATTACCAGCTACAACCCCTGCCCTTCCCCCATCTGCTCTCGATTAGCCTCACATTAATTTAGGACCTGGCATGTCTTTCTCATAGAGGATTTTAACCAAATGCACCCCCTTTCCTCTTTGGCCATAGAAAAGCTAAATCAGCCCATATATGTTGGCACCACTGAGGAGAACGTTTGCCTTGACTTGGGAGTCCTTCATAACTTGAGTTTGCATCATTTTAAAGGTGACTCAATAAGAATCAGGCTAAGAAAGTGTATTTAAAACCAAAAATCAATATATTGAGCTCATTGTTTCTATTTCTAGTAATAATATCAGGTGAGGATTTTATGATTTTTTTCTTACTATTATTATTGAAAGATCTCATTAAATTGTCATTACTTTTTAATAGTCACAAAAACGAAAACTGTCACAAAGGAGTAATGAGAAATTGAATGATTCTATGAAATTAACAAGCTCTGGATTGAATTCTCTCAATGTCACATTGTCAGTGTTTCACATTCCTGGTAACATAAATCATGTTTTCACTGCTAATCAGAAGCCATTATAACACACTGTTGATAAGGCCACTGATACTTTAATATAGTCTGTGTTCACTTCCACTTAAATAGCATCCGCTTGTAACATAATTTCTCCGAGCCTTTTATGATTACAATGGGGTTTCTATTAGCTGACATGAAAGGAAATCAACTTCTCTCAAAAGTCACACAAGTCCTGTTAGCTATCAAAACACAGTCATTCCAAAATGGTACTAATTCATGGGTTTTAATTAATGATTCAGATTTTTAAACAGATTAATAACACATAGATCATAGACAAGATATAATTTTGCCTTATTTAAACTAGATGCCGTCTCATGTGAAGATGCGTTGGACAAGATTTATTTTAAGTATATAGCTTGTATTTCAAGTATCTTTCTGCTAGCCAGAAACGTGAAATAATCCAGATTATTTTAAGGCAAGTTTCACTGAATTAGGTAGCCATTCGAGCATGCCATGAAATTTTCTTTTCTCTGTAAGACCTTTAAAGACTCTTGATTTATTCTCCTACAAGAAGAGGCCAAAGAGAGACACCAGTTTCTATTTTTGCCCTATCCATTTTTGCTTAAGAGAAAATAGCTTTGTGTGAGATCGTTCCCTGAGATGGTCTCAAATTCTCTAATATTTGGAGAAATTCCCCTAACCACTAAGGTGACCTGCCCAGGCTGTCCTTGTGCTCAAGGTACAAGTCCTGCAGTGCTGGTTGCTGTTAAAGACTCTGATTGTCGAGGTTGCTCTCATTAAGCCATTCTGATGACCATGGCTTATCGGATCCTGTGGTTTTATTGCTGGTTTTGGAGGAAGCATTTGGCAGGAGCATAAGCAAAAATGCAGTCACAAACAAGGCTCTGTTCCAAAGGCCAGCAGGAAGTGCCTGAGAATGGCCCATAAAATGAGCTTTAAAGAATTACAGGGCCATATGCTCTCTCCTGGAGCAACCAATGTGCAGAGGAGAGACAAGGATCACCAAAACGTACTTGAAATTAAGTCCAAGCAATGCGAAGTGCGGCAATGTCTAATTGTGAGGAGAACACATCTTTGCAGCTGCCATGTGTAGGAATGAATCTCAGCCTAATTAAAGCAAGAAAACTGTGCAGTCGCTGCCAGTGCCTGAGGATCACAATCAGAGGATGTGCTTGGCGATGCCAGCCCCTGACACAGAAGGAGACCAGTGGCTTGCCAACTCTCATAAGCTTGGAGGGAAGGCTGTGGGTACTCAGGGTTCATTGACCCAAACCAAGAGGACAGCACCTGAAAATCAGGGATAGGAAAAAATATTCACCAGGAAAATGTGCATGCTTCAAGCAGGACATAGTACGGTTGAGTTGTTTAAAATCTGAATAATAATATTAACTGGACCTTTCTCTGTTTGCTATGTATGAATTATTTTATTTTAATGTTTTAAATCTTCTTTCCTTTTTTTTCTTTCTTTCATGTATTAAAGTAGCTACTATGTGCCAGACTCTGAATGAAGCAATTTCATTGAATCCTCATGAGGACTCTGGAATGTAGGTACCACTGTCACATTCATTCAACGAGGGAGGAAACTGAGGTTCATAGAGAATCATGACTGAAGACCACACAGTTTCTGTGTGTCAAGACAGGATTGAACAGGAGATAGTATGGATCCAGAGCTCACCCTCTCAAACATCATGCTATTCCTCTTTCCAGATGTTAACTGGGGTCATGCTACCACTTAGAACATACAAACTGACACTCCATGCTCAAATAAACAAGCACAAAAGCACAAAGCCTTTCAAAAGATTTTTGCACATTCTTGGGTTGGGGAGGAAGGTGCTGTATTTTTAGTATTTAGAAATAGCTCTGTGTCTGGTATTCTCATTCCTCTGAATCCTTGTTTTTCCCTCTCCAGGTATGTTTCTTGATTTATCTTCACCCTCATGTCCCTGCAGACAAGGAACTCAGCCCCTTATCCTGACCTACATACAGAAATATACACTCCCCCCAACCAGAACACACATTAGTGTGAAGCACCACCATCACCATACTGTCAATCTCACTGATTTAGGAAGATGCAACACAAACATCTGGAAATCAAATATTAGCTATTTAGTCCTTAAAAGTCCTTTGGCCCCTCCTCCCTATTGCTTATGTCTTCTCTCTCTCTCTCTCTTTTCTACAATCTCCCCACTACAGTTTTCTCTTTCAGGAGCAAAGGTGAACCAAAATCCTCCTGCCCTCCTCTACAAAGAAGTTCACTTCCTTCCAGCTCCTACTACCACACTCAGAAATTAAAGGATCTGCCCTAGTGCACACAGCTTATAAGGAAAGGAAATAAAATTTTAATTCTAAATACCATGGCTCCGGAGGGTATTTGCTTATCCACCTGATATATTGCCTTTCTATTTAGAGCTTTACCCAAGACACAGACGCTGAGATTTGCCCCCAAATCAGAGACAGTGCTCATTTTCTCTCTTTCCACACCTCAAAAGCAATTTCAGCTATTTGTTTCTTTGAGGACATTAACTCTGATTTTAAACTCTAAGATTTCTTTTACCTGCTCTTTTTTTTCCCCACCAACCAAATACTATTTCCCCTTTTTGCGAATCCTTCTGGAGAAGTTGCAGCATTGAAAGCTTATGCTAGAGCAAACAGGACTGAGGAGCACTTGTTCACCTTCATGAGGCAGTTCCCGTGTTGGAGGTATGTGCTTTGTTTTGGCCTGAGGCAAAAACATTTTGCTGGGCAAGGAAATGCTGCTATCCCACCCAGCGAAAGGAAAATGGCGAAAGATTTCAAGAATAATTCTCTAGTTCTGCATTAGTCTGCGGAACTCCCAGATACAATATAGGTAACTTTTGAAATCAAAGTCCTCTTTAAAAATCTCAAGACATTGTAGTAATCTTATTCTGAATTCCTATCTCTCCATCAGTTTTCTCCTTTGAAGAGGACCACTCGTGGGGAATACCAAAATTGTTCATGTTACTATTTGTATTTCTTGGGTGGTTTTGAACAAGCTGGAAGTCTTGGCGCTGTAATTAATTTCCCCAGGCCTTTATTAAGTGGCATACAAAAATATCTCTACTTAGACCACTTTCATTTTCCACCACCATTTTCAGGATGCTATATCTTTAGTTAGAGTGTTCATGATATTATTGTGTTTCCTAGCATAACTCAGTAACATAACATGACATAACCTAATAAAGCACAATGCTACTGTCAAATCCTGTAAAAGAGGCAATAGCTAAGTCTCGATATTGGATATAAACTTGGAATGCTAATGTCCAAGCAGGAAGTAAGGAGCTATTTTAAGAGTTTCTGGTATCAAATCCATTTACAGTCAAAGAGAAAATTCCTCCCCCCGCTTTTTCCTTATAAAAGGATTTTTATAAAAATTCATAAATAAATGGAAAGCAAGTGAGTTGTTTCCTAGGAATAATGAATTCATAAGAGCCATTTTCTTATGGTGTTTAAGATTAAAATATACAGGATAATAGTGAGGAGGCATTCTTTTCTATCAGCCCAGCATCCAGGTTTTCAGAGAGAAGCATTTAATAAATAGAATAAGTATAAACAAATATGAAATAATTGGTCCATTATAATATACACATAAGACTGGATTTGATTTTCTATAATGGACTCATTTGTCTAACTAATAGTGGTAAGGGGAGCAACACCTATGACAAAAAAAAACAACCCTGCAAGTGCAGACTTGGCCTGTCTTCAAACTTGCTTCTTTTTAAATTTGCGTATTCCACACAGATAAAATTAGGTGAGTGAAAGAGAAGCAGACAAGAATGATGGAGTGATGTAATGTTCATGGCACAGGATAGATTGAGATGCCAGATTACTTAACTAGTACATTAGACTGAGGTCTTCAGTGTTTCTGAAAAGAAAAGAAGAAATCTAAGTAGGCATGCAAAGATTAAACAACCCACTAATGAATTCTGTACAAGGTTATTAGTGATACAATGAAATGATCAAGAGCACAGGTTTAGTGTCAGACTGTGGATTCAAAAGCTAGCTTCATTGTGCATTAGCTGTTGATCTAAGGCAAATTAATTAGGCTCTAGCTCAGTTTTCTCCACTTTTAAAATGAAGCTAACAATAGTACCTGTCGCAGAGGAATGATGACGTAATGTCTTTAAAATGCTTAGAAGGTGTTAAGTACAAAATAAATGATGTTGGGGACTTTAATTATATTATTGGTGATGCACATGCACATTACAAAAGTAGGATGTTTCGAATTTTTAAATGGGCTTTATTTTCAGTTTTCATCTTGGTGTCTGATGATGTAACAAAATCCATTTTCTTAAAGACTGAGTCTGGACCTTCATTCTCTGCCCATGCAGTGGCCAGCTCAAATGCTCAGTGTTATAAGTGAAAAGAAAAATGGCCTAACGTCAAAAGCATGTAAATTTTATGTCAAGCACTGACACATCATGTTGCATTTTATTACAGAGAATGTTTTGCCAACTTGACACAAGCTGTTAGATAGAGGGTCATTGAACCTTGCTGCCCAGAAAGCTACACAGCCCAGCTGGAGGCAGAAGTAACCTCTTGGCTTGGTGTTTGCGTAGCCAGAAAAATCCTAGGCCACCCTGCTTCTTCACTGTCTCGCGCTGTGCCTTTTGGCAAATGTTCGTTTTTACATCTTTTATTCTACAGGTAGGACAGAGCCAGTATCTTATTAGTCAATCATCTCTAAAGAGATTTTTTTAGGGCTATTTGTGCCTCCTGGGATTAATAAATGGTACAAATATTGCTCAAGTGCAAGAAGAGGAGTATCTGGAACAGGTGAAATCTTCACGTGAATAAAGGATGCCCTGCAGCATGTGGGAAGATGTGGACTCAGCTGTGTGTGTCATCAAGGCGTGTTTTTGTCCAAAAGGAACACTTGAGGATTTTGCTGAGCATCTCCACATGGCAGAGGGAAAACATGTGTTCCATTGTGGACGCTGAAGTAGCTAATCCAAAGGAGAGTGGGTTTTTATTAGATTTTGGTTAAACCTTTGAAGGCAACAACTACGAGCTATGGAGGGGGGCAGTGAAGGGCTTTCCAGCACAGGGGGAGGGGAATTCTTATTTACTGAGACCCTTCCCAGTTCCTGGAACTTTATAAACATCCTCGCGTTTAATCTTCACAGTGGCTCTGAGATGTAGGTACTATGATTCCCATTTCATAAACAAACATACCAAAGTTCAGAAAGGTTAGGTAACTTCCCAAGGCCACACAGCTAGAAGGGGCCTGAATAGGGACTCCCCCGTAAGCCTGACTCCAGAAGAAAAAAAGTAGAGAAAGGAGAGAAGGGGCAAAAAAGGAATGCAAAGGAGAATTTTTTTTATCCAACAGTAAGTGAGTGCAATCTGTCCTGTCTCTTTTGGAAGAGAGCCCTGTCCTGGTACTTAGGTCTTGCAGGTGGTAGCAAAAAAATTAAAGTGACCACTGACATCCCAGAGGTCCGAGGGAGTTTGGTCAGAGGCTCAGCAGTGATTAGCTCTTGTGCTAGGTCATCAGCAAAGGGGGCTGGAGGGATTAGTTTTGGTGGCAAATCAGGTGAACCTGTGTCTTCTCGGGAGCAATCCTACTCGTTCTCCTTCTTGGTCCACTTCTGTGATGCTCATTAGAGTAAAAGGGAGTGATTTCCACAATGCAAGCCTCCAGCCCCTTGATAAGAGTGGTTAATGCAAACCATTACACTAACTGTGGCCCTTTTCTGACAGAGCCCTTTTATTCACTGTGACGGTTTAATCAGAGAGCTCGATTTCAAAATTTGCCATCTACGTAGACTATGAAAAGTAGAGTTTTCAAGATAATCGGGCAGAGGGCCTGACTAAATGTGTTACTACCCCTGTTTATATAAGGAGTGTGAAATGAAAGCATTTTTTCAAAGACCTCCCACAGACACAAGCTCTGGGTTTACCAGAGTTTTTATCCCACTGACTTCAATTTGTAAGAACTTGTACGATTGGAGTTAGGGAGACTGATTTCAGGGTTGTTGCTAAATACTGTTGTTTTTCCATCAAATTGTTTGACTCTGAGCAAGGTCTTTGGAGTCAGAGTTGCAATCTGCATTTCCTTTGCAGCTTTCTCCAGCTCAGCCCTGAGGGGAATTAGGTTCAGTGATAAGGATTTTTGCATGCATTGTCATTTAGACACACACACACACACACACAGAAAGAGAGAGGGAGAGAGATTATTTTAAGTAAAATCCCATTCTTTTCCAAAGCACTTTCACTTCTGTCATCTTTTTTAATATTTAGAGTAACCTTGAGAGGTGAATAGGAGAGATTACCAATGTGTGGGGTAGGTATAATTGGTTGGTGGTTGTATGAGCATGCACTTAGTGTTATGCAAACAAATATTTAAATTTTAATAACTATGCATTGCTTTTTAAAGTTTCCTTCTATTTATGAAGAATGACACTATTTTTCTGGATACAGTGGTAAGAAATATGCCCTTTCAAACAAATTTACTTATTAAAAGTTAAAGCAATTTGATTGGGAAAAATAAATAATAGTGTTACCGCACAAAGGGCATGATCAGCTAGCTACAAGACAAAAACCAATCCATCAAGAGGCAAGATGGTGGCAGAGAAACAGCATTTTATTAAGCTATAAGCTGGCAAGATGGAAGATGGCAGACTAGCATCCGAAAGAACCGTCTTAAGTGGAGCACAGAATCTTGAAGCAGTTTTATAGGCCAGTGAGTTATAGGGAAGGGGGTTAGGAATGTTGACCTCTGGTGTTACGGTCTGGGAGTCACCCCACCACATCTTTCACTTGTCATGGATATCAGCATAGAATCTATGTCCGGGGGTCATCACATTCTTAGGCAACTCAAAGGAACAAAGTTATTGCCTTATCACAGCTGGGAGGGGGCATAAAATCTCCAGAGCATGTATATCTCCTGGAGGGTGTATATCCAGCGGGGCTAGTTAATTACTGGTCACTCAAATTTACAACATGTTTTCTTTTCTACAATATGCTTCCCTTATGTCAACTTTGTGTTGAGCTGGTATCAATAGCACAGGTGATACATGGATATTTCAAAGGTAATGTATAGATGCCTGAAGTTTAAGAATCTGGTTTAAGAAAATGGGTCATTTGAGCTCCAGAGGATATGGTGGACCAGGAGATAGGACTCATTTGAGAGAACCAAAGTGGTCTGTGTTAGCAATGAACAGAGATTTGGGAGGTGGGGGGATGGAAGGGAGGACAAAACAGAAACAAAAGGAAAATCAACTTACAGAATTCTGAGGGACTTTTAGAAAAAGTCTATTCATCTTAAAATGATTTGTGTTCTTCTGTGTCAATATTCCTTTCCTCCCCCAAACTCCCACAAATGTTTTGATACAAACCAAAGACTAAATGAATGTGTTTTCATTTTAGTGAGTCTGTTATTTGGGGGGGCAGAACTAAGAAAAGAGTTGCAGTCTTGGATAAAAACAGGAGAGAGAAACAAAAAAAGCATGTAAGAGCCAGGTCAGAGAAGACTACAGCAGAGGCAGAGTTGAAGTTAGAAGGGATCATAGGAATGTCTGTTCGCTGGGATACACAGGAATCTGGACACTGATTTTCCCAATTTTTCTAGATTTATCTAGATTTTAAGAAGCAGAGAGTTCCAGTTCATAAGAGTTTCAGATAAATGAAATTGGTCTGAGTTGTAGTACTCATTTCTGTCAAAGCCGAAATTGGAAATTTCAGTCTCAGACCTGTTCAACCAGCCTACTCAGACTCCTTTAAGTATCTGCGTCTCATAGACAGATGCTCCAGAAACACTGGCTGATTTAATAAGTTTAAAAAAAAATAAGTGAATTGCTTGCATTTCAGTATAATTTGCCATAAGAATCTCTTAAATGTAGAGGTTGTTCATTAATTCATGTATTCATGAAATTATTTTAAAAACGATCAGACTTGGCTGCTATTGTTTATTTCTGTGACTATCTTTCCCAAATCAAGTATCTGGGTTTATCTTTGCATCCCCAGTACACAGCATGGTGCTGGCATACAGTAGATACTCAGTAAATGTTTAATGATTAGTGAACTCAGAGAAATGAAGATCACTTTAAATAGCTTATGAAGTTATTCAGGGAGCCATGTGATACAGTCCCTCTTTCTACTTTTCACTTATTGTTCAGAAAACTCCAAACACAATGGACACTTTATTTTCCTGTTTCTCAGAACACTTTAAGTTTCCTCCCCTTTATGGCCCCTGGCCTTCCAGTTTCTTCTGCTTGAAAAATTCCTCCCAGATGCTCACATGGCTCGATTCTGTCTGACATTGAAATCTCAGCCTGCACGAACCTTTCTAGTGGAGCCTCCCTCGGCAAGCCAATCTGAAGGAGCAGCTGCCCAGCTCTCTCTCTTTTTTCCCCCAAAGGTCCAATCACTGTCAGAAATTGTTATTGGTTTAATTTATTTCAATTTTTCCTAAATAGACTATAAGCTTCAGGAGAAAGGAGATCTTATTTTCCATGCAGTAACTAGCCCAGCGCTCACAAAAAGCAGGTATTCATAAATATATGTTTAATGATTTAGTAAATAATTAGAACTCTAAAGTGAATGAATGACTGCAAAACACTACATATATAGTCCACAATATTTTCTCTAGGAATTTGAAGAGAGGATAAGGCTAATTTTTGTTGGATCATAGAAGATTTCAGAGAAGAGGCTAGGTTTTATTCTGAAAAATGGTGAGGTAGTCAGACTCCAAAATACCCCCAGTGAACCTGCTCATGGTGTCCACAGCCTCTTCTAGTCCCTTCCCACCACATTATACCAGAATTGGTCTGTGCCACCAACAGAGTGTGGCAGAAATTATGGCATGTCGCTTCCGAAGTTTGGTTATAAAAGGCTATGGTCCAGGAGAGAGAGAGACAAACCTATGAGCAGAAGAGGAGTTTGTTTATTTTATATACAAAGAAAGAGTTGTCACATAGTTGAAAGAGAATATTTGGCCTTGGATTCAGATAAGCCTGAGTTGGAATCTAACTTTTGAATTTATAAACTGTGAGACATTGAAAAGGTTACTTTTCAATGTTCCTTAATATGCTCAGTGTCTGATGCGTAAAGGGCATTCAACAAACATTTGTGGAAATGGGGAATGAATGGATGAATCTATAATTTTTTTAAACGATGTACTACTGGATTATTGTGCGAATTAAATGAGATGCTATAAGTAACCTGTTTCATATGCTGTGTCAAATAGCCCTCAATAAGTTAATTGTCACAAAGATTTAGAGTTCATTTAACTTACACTTAGAGTTAACTTTCATATATTTATTTTTTCTCTTATGTTTATTATTTTGTATTTATTTATATTTACACATAAGTTTCATGAAATTCATATATAACTTATCTGTGGGTATCATATAAGCATGTTATGTAGCTATCTAATAAATGTGTAATATTATTACATATATTTTACACATAAGATGCAAAACTCAGAAAGCTTAAGAAAACTTGCCAAAAGGACGTTGAACTGGTGATAAATTGATGAAGCTAAGTTTCAAATCCCAAGGAGTATGACATACAGCTTTTACCACAATGCCACACTGCCTAAATGAACAACTAGTCAATTTTTTAGTTCATTCTAATTTCTGCTATAATAATAATCATGTGTTCACTATTTGATCTGGATTTCTTTGCATTCCAGGGACAGACATTCACTCAAAGTAGTCTAACCTTAGAGGAGGAGGGCAGGTAAAAAGGTGTCAAGATAAATCTCAGGCGAACAAAGTACAGGAAATAAATCTGAGAACAAAAAGGTCAACTGCCAGTTTTCTCCCTCCAACTCTCTTTTTTCCTTTCCCATGGGCATCATGCTCTCTGTCATCTCTGCTTTTCCTCGAGCAGCTCCATTCTCTTCTCTACACATGAGTCTCCGTCTGTTTAATTACAGTTTATGCACCGATAAAATTTCAGCTGGCATTTCATTTTTGCCTTATTCTAGCCACTCCCTAAACTTCTCAGCTCCTGAGCCTACCTGAAGTTCATTTGTGTCCCTTACACGAGATTTTTGAGATGTTCAATGCCATAGAAAGTGGCCACAGAAAAGAGGTTCCCCATCTAGAGATCTGGGCCTGCTCTTTACAAGACTCGCAGAATCTGTAATTATCATCTTCAGCATAGTGATTAATCAAGGAGACCACTGTTCAATTGTCTCAATTAGATATTTCATTTATTTAAAAAATAGGTTAAGTATAGTCCAATCACTTATTCAGTAATCAACCAGAAACAACTGAAAAACAATCTGTTTACTCACAGAAATACTAGGGTCAAGTATGCAGAAAAAAGTTAAAATTCCTGAACTGCTATCTTTGAACGTTTACATATCCTCTTGCCTTATTAAATACAAAGTATCTGTGACCTTTTTAATTAAAACTATTTAATAAATGTAAATATCAAACCGATTTCTTGTGTTTTCTCACTTTATGAATGTCAGAAACCCAAAAAATTGTGCTACTTTTAAATATGATTGTGGCAGCCACTGTATGGCACCCCATAGCCCCCCAGCCCAGGTAGGAAGTCACCTGTCACTTTGGGGGACAGTTACAGCTGAGGGCTTGCTACCTTCAGACCTGGGTCTGTCTGCCTGAGACTGCTCTGAGGATTTCTTTGTACCATGGGTGCATATCTGCCTACAGAGAAAGTAGGCTAGACTGCTGGGGATTTAATGTCCTCAGGAGGGGCCCTCCACCAATGAGGAAAGGGAGCTGGTATGTAAATAGCCCTTGCTCTGTGGTGGGGCAATTGTATAGAGACTCCATACAGTCTTCAGGAGGGGCTCAGCTGTACTGAGCCGCAGTGGCCCACAGTGACAACCCACTCATTGGCTTACTCCTCATGGGTTTTCTCCCTTCCCTACATACTTCCCTACTCCTTCACCATGCTTCCTGATGTTACCTCCTAAATACACGACTTAACCCAAATCCTTGTCTAGAGGTCAGCTTTTGAAGAATGCCAAGCAAACAGAATCAATGTGCTATAGACGTTTAAAGCAAGTGTCATCTGCCATTTATTAAGCAGCTACTATTTGCCAAGCACTGCGCTAGGAGCTGAAAATGCAGCAATGAACCAGAGACAAAATTGATTCGTCTCCTGTGGGGAATCAGTGTTTCTCTAAATTTTTTTTTTCATGGCACACATGGAGTTTTCTGAAGCTTCACATGAAATTTAAACAGTCGATTTCCTTAATTATTTCTTGATAAAGCAGAGAATATGATGTATTATGGAAACAAATCAATTTTTGTTTTTCTTTCAGTGAGTTATTACCTAAAGCACCAACGATAAGGGAAATTTGTTGTTGTTGCTACCACTTTTAAAATGTTGCAGAGAGGCAGAGAAACTCACTCTGGTATTCAGCAACCCAAACACGCTGCAACATCAAATACCTGCCCTGAATCCATCTTTGAGACCACACAGTTAATGGTATAAAGTATTAAGACTCACCTCTGGACCGGAAGAGGCGCTGTGTTGCACAATAAGCAGTGATAGAGCCTCCGGATGTTTTGAGGCTGCACCCCCACCTGGAAGCCACAGGCAGGCAGGGTGATTGACTCTCCAAAACACAAAATGTTTTTGATATTCTATGTTTCTGAAAAGTTCTCTTGCTTGTCATCACAAAGTCACTTACAATCAGGGAGTCAATTTGTATTCAAGAGGTTCTCTTTCTCTCAGCAAATGGTTTAGAGGCACTTTCACTAAATTGCTTCCCTAAAAGAAATAGACAGGATCTCATCTGCATTGGCTTAAGGATATCTCTGCCTGAAGACAGAGGAATGGCCTAGATGACCCTCAAGAACTCTATGCCTCAGAATCTGTGAAAATATCTTCTAAAATTTTGCTTCAAATTCAAAGCATTTTTGGTTTCGATTATTTAGACACAGACTTTCTTTACTCATCTAAAGAAAGGTGACTTTTTAACATATAGTTTCACATACCTCATGTACTTTCATATATATGCATGTATGTGTATACATATATGTTTGTGTATATATATTTAATTCTATGTTATACATTATGCTATATATACATGATTATTACATATTGATCACCTGTATGAGCACTTCTCCATTTAGTAACTCAATAGATCCTCAAAGTAATTTTTAATGTAGCTGGAGAGGTAGTGTTTCTCTAGTTTCTAGTTTTACAATTAGGGCTCAGAACGCAACTTGCCCCAAATCACATCCCTTGTAGAGACAAGATTTAAAGACTCAGCTCATTTAGCTCAGTAAATTCCTGTCTCATCTCTTCATTTCCTGTTGACTTTACCTATCTGGTATTTAGCTTTCTGTGTTTTTCCCCTACCAGTAAATTCATGGTTAATTTTCTCCAAATAAAAGTTTAAACAGTTAAATTTAAATAAAAGCAATTTAACATCCTGTGAATAATAAACTGAAACATATGAGTACTTCATTAATTAATTTTACAAAAACTTATTCACACATGGAAATATCTCACCAAATTGGGTTTTTGTGGCACTTCCATTCCTAATGATTAATTAGAAAAGCATTATGGCAAACTGGTTAGAATCTTGGGCCTCAGAGTGAGTGTGACTTCAAACACCCTTCCACCATGCACTAGAAAGTTACTTGATCTTTGTCTGCTTTTGTTTATTTATCTGTAAAATGGGTTTACAATAGTACCTATCTTTTCCTTTTGCTAAATGATCTGAGATTATCCAAGTGGAATTTTGAGTAGACGCTCAACAAATGTTAATGATCATCATTGGCAGAATACATCTAAAAAAATATTCCGAGTCTACTTCAGGGCTCAACAAACTACAAAGACCCATAAACTAAACCCAGCCCGCTGGCTGTTTCTGTAAATAAGTTTTATTGGATGAGCCACACCTGTTCGTTGATGTACTGCTTCGACCCTATAACAGCAGAGAATGTGGCCAGCAAATCAAAGATTTTTGCTATGTGGCTCTTTAGAGAAAAGTTGTGCTGACTCCTGGTCTACTCCACCACCGACGCTCCTTCAGATTAATGTATCAGTCAAGCCTGCCCGATCGATATGTGACACAGTCAAGAAGAGGATCTGAGGAAGGAAACTGAAGGCACCCTCAGACAAAGGGAACTGTACCATGGAGCAGAAAAAGGCTGAACCCGAGAATGTCAAGATGACCTGGAGAAATAACTCCTCAGGACTCCAGCGATATTCGAAGGATGGGACAAACAGAAGAAGTTTTAACTTTGACTTTTAACAGCTGTGATCCCTAGACACAAATGAAACTTCTTTTATTTGAAAAACTAAGCTGTTTCAACCCACACTTTTTTATTAAAGGTATTTATGAGTACTCTTCCAATCCCTCACACATAAACCACGCACCACCCGAGTCAGGCCACTGCACATTCAAGCTTTGTGACTCGCGTGAAGCATGATTTACCTGCATTACAACAGTGAAAGGGAAATAAATTGGGTGATTTCATTACTTTCTGTTCAATGAAATTCTTATTTTATTGCTAAGCTTTGACACTTTTTCCAGAACCTCAACTATCTTTTCTCTCACCCACTAAGACGGAGCAGCAGCACCAAAAAATCATCTGGACATCTGGATATTGCATTCAATAATTTATTGGAATCTCAGTCATACTGCTACAATGAAAGCAGAGGAGATAAAAGGAACTTCACCCACACTACAAATAAAGGAGTTGGAATAATAGTCTTTTTTTTTCTCCCTTCAAAATATTAAATTTTATCAATCAGAATCTAACAGCTCTGGGACCAGAACATGCTTTGTTGTTAACAATATCTCAATCACACGTATTGCTTTTCCAATACAACTTGCAGGGGACTGATTTGTGATAAAGCTGATATAGGAAATGCAGAGGGGGACAGACATATAGCCAAATAAATCAGGTTAAAATGAAATTGATGGAATGGACTCAAAGGCAGCTCTTCACTCGCCTTCTCCAGTTTAGATGCTGCATTTGGTCTAATGGCTGCCTTTGAAACCTTTGTACCTAACCTATTCATAGGAAGAATAAAGCACCAGAAACTACTAAGATCTAGGCACTGCTGTGATTTAAAAGTTTGTTGATAAATGGGCTTTCTCCAGAGGAGAAATATCACCCTGCGGTACAGCTTTGGGCTTTGTGGAACAGCTTACTGTGTCACCAGCCAGTGTTGCGTCCTGCTGGAGGGGCTGAATGCGGAGGGTGGTGATGGGTTATTTAGGGCAATTGGAGACTTTACTCTTAACTTCTACGTTGTGCTGCCGCCACAACAAACAACTACTTAGATTTTAAGTGGAAAATGGGCTTTGTCAACACTGGACTAATCTAAATGAATCAAAGACCTACATGTAACAAATAAAATTGCAAGAGTACTAAAGGGGAATAGTGTTATAAACCTGGGCTTGAGAAATGTTTATACACATGTCACAAACTAAAATTTTAAAAGAAATGAGAGATGAATTGAATTACAAGAAAACAATTTTACATGCTAAAATTTCTATCTGATTAAAATACCACAAGCAAAGTAAATATAAAAGTGGAAATATTTTATATAATTTATAATAGAAAAATGTTAATATACTTAGAATAAATAACTTCTGGTAATTAATAAGAAAAATCTGAACTCCTCAATATAAAAGTAGGCAAAGATTGGGGCTAGACCAGTGGCATGGTGGTTAAGTTCATGTGCTCCGCTTTTGCAGCCCAGGGTTCACAGGTTCGGATCCCGGGTGCAGACCTAGCACTGCTCGTCAAGCCATGCGGTGGCAGCATCCCATATAAGAGAGAGGAAAATTGGCACAGATGCTAGCTCAGCGACAATCTTCCTCACCAAAAAAAAATAAATAAATAAAAACAAAAAGTAGGCAAAGACCATGTTTAGGAACTTCATGAAGAATTCCAAAGTTCCAATAAACATATGAAAAAGTTCAATTTTATTAATATCCCAAGTAATCCAAAGTAAAACCACAAAAATTTGTCACTCATCGATGCTAAATGAAAAATTAAGCAATATATAATATTGAGAGCGACTAAGGAAATAGCATATGCAGTGCTGCTGCAAGTATAATTTGGTATAACCATTTTTCAAGGGTTGTTAGTCAAGACGTATTCACATTTAAAAGGTAAAGCCTATTTTCCACAGCAATTCAACTTTCTAGTATCTACTCCAAGGATATAATTGGTTAAATGAGTCAAGGAATACATAATAGATAGTTATTATATCACTGTCTAATGAAGTCTAACAAAGTCCATTAACAGCCAATTACTTAAAATAATATGGTAAAGTCATATAGTCAGATTCTATGTAGCCATTTAAAAGCATGAATCTACCTATCTATATTCCTTGATGCCTAATAATTGGAATTATTTGGGGTTTATTTCTGGGCCCTCTTTTCTTTTGAAAATTTCACTCTTGGTGACTTCAACTACTCCCATGGCTTCAAGTAACATTTATATGGAGACCATTCACAAATTCATCCTTTCCCTCAAAACCTACAACCTACCAGCACCAAATGCTATAGATTAACATCCAAAATTTTTCAACAATATCTCTACCTTTCTCATTCTCCCATGTTTTCATCATCTCACATCTGAATGACTGCATGGTCTCCCAAGTTGTTTCACTGCTTACCCAATTACAATCTTTAATACATTATCCTATATGTTAGCCAAAGAAATTCAGTTTAAATTTTGATTATATAATCTATTAAACAATTTAATAGATTAGATTATGCAATCAATTAAAAATGAGATCATGTAATCTATTTCTTAAAATTGTATGGGATCCTATTGTTCTCGGAATAATTCAAAATCCAGAGCTTGGGCAGTGAGGCCAGCATGACTTGACTCCTGCCAACCTCTCCAACTTTCTCTGACACCATTCTGTGTTTTCCTCACGAAACTCCACACAGGCTGGCCCAGAGGCCCAGCGGTTAAGTGCGCACGTTCTGCTTCGGCGGCCCAGGGTTCGCCAGTTGAGATCCCGGGTGCCGACATGGCACTGCTTGGCACGCCATGCTGTGGTAGGCGTCCCACATATAAAGTAGAGGAAGATGGGCATGGATGTTAGCTCAGGGCCAGTCTTCCTCAGCAAAAAGAGGAGGATTGGCAGCAGTTAGCTCAGGGCTAATTTTCCTCAAAAACAAAACAAAACAAAACTCCACAATGCCCTTTTTTTTCTAGGTTTTGAATGTCTTGGCTCCTCTAGCCTCTAAGCCTTTAAACATATTTTTCCCTCTATATAGAATGTTCTTCAACTCCATCCCTGACATCATTTATAGGAGATTGGTTGCAAATTACCCTCAATTCCTCACCTCTCACTACATCCTCATCCTTTGCAATGTGACTATAAATCGCCTTCCTTCTCACTTGAGGTCTGTTTCACCACTGCTTCACCTGGTCTGGCCTTGCAAACAAAATACAGCAGACGTGACAACATGCCAATTCTGAGCCTAGGCTTTAAAATAGTTTTGTACCATTTTGCTCTTTTTCTCTTTCTCTTGGAATCCCACCCAGCCACCATGGTAAAAGCTTAGACTAGCCTGCTGGAGCATGAGAGACCCTGTGCAGAAGAACTGAGCCAGCCCAGTTGCCCCAGCCTGGCCTGAGAGAGGCCAGGAAAATCCTCAAAGCTGTTTATCAAATGATCACCAATACGTAAGAGAGCGCAGATGAGACCAGAAGAAACCAGCTAGTAAGGCAAAGACTTATGATAAAAAATAAAGGCTTACTGCTGTATACCACAGAGTTTTTCTCAGTGTTGGTTTCATAACATTATTAAGGCATTAGACACAAAAAACACAGCAGATAACTGATATTGGATGAATTCAGATTTTCATTCATTGGAGATTTCATCCATCTTGAGTCCTACTTTCCTGCTCCCCTAATAAATAACTCCTAAATTGTAGTCTCTCAGAGTTTCTTCAACATTTATTAAGATTTTTTGTGCTGTATATATTTACATGATCCTACTACCTACATAGACTCATGAGTGCTGAGGACAAGGTTGTTTTGTCAAGCACTACACCCTCAACATATCATAGAGTGTCTGACACATGATAGCAGCTCAATAAAAACAAGAGGAATGAACGCATAAATATGTAATGGAAATGAATTTATAATATATTGTTCCCGAAAAAACAAGATTAAAGGTTGCTTATTTCCATCCCTGTATTGAAATGGAATGCACTTCAATTTATTCATGTAATAAAATACTCTATAACAGTTAAAAGGAAAGAAGTAAACCAACATGTAGAAATATGGCAAATCTCAGAAACCTAATATAGAGTGGGCAAGAAAGTTGCAAAAGGAATTGCATTCTGATATAATTTATATAAAAATTTAAAACAAAGGCAGTAAAATCACAAAATCATACTTGGAAATGTTACTTCAGGAAACTTCAGGAAAGTGATTACTTCTGGGAAGAGAGGCAGAGAAGGAATGGAGTGAAAAGTGATAGCATCTGGAACATTTTATATCTTTACAAAAAAGATCTGATTCATAAGTAACAAAACTTTAACACATGTTTATATCCTACTATGCCTATAATATTTTTCTGGTCATTTCTGTATGCTTTAAAATTTTTCTCATTTAAAATTTTAAGAGGAAAAAAGTAAGTTATTTAGAATGATCCTATTCATATAAATTTATGTGTGGGTGGGTGTGTATATATGCATCTGGTGAATGTGTACGTAGGTGGATTTTTTGGAAAGACGATGTATCTTGTGGTGTTTTTCAACCTTTTCTATATTCTTTAAACTGTCTTCAATAAACATGAATTATTTCTCAAAAAAATGCAATAGACTCATGCTTGTTTTGGGGAGAGAGAGATTGATTCAGATCAGAATCATTCATCACATGACCAGGTAGAAGCTCAATAATTTTGATAAGT
Organism: Equus quagga; assembly: GCF_021613505.1. Taxonomy (NCBI): domain Eukaryota; kingdom Metazoa; phylum Chordata; class Mammalia; order Perissodactyla; family Equidae; genus Equus; species Equus quagga. Next base: position 113,264,490 of record NC_060267.1, read on the forward strand.
CGAATCAGTTGAAAATAGCGTCATGGATATGCATGGTTACTTAAACAATTTATCGAGAATTAGCAGACAAAATTACCTTGGAAGATTTTTACTTTCAGTATGCAGCTATTATATCACCTTTTATTGACATATAATAATTATAGGGAGAATATAAACACCAATAACTTTATTTATATCAAGAAAAAGAGTGAAAGTCTACTTCAATATCTATTAAGATCTCAATTTTGTGCAGAACAAGACTACCGAATTAAATGAATAAATGATACAAATATAAACATTGCTTTTCTTGCTCTCAAAAATAAGGGTGAAGGGTATGGTGTCACAATGCTGGGCTGGATAAGGAGAGGTGGAATGAGGACTGAAGCAAATGAAACAGCTAAGCCCTCTGATGAAAAGCAAGGTGAAAATCTGGAAAAGCAATTAGGTATGCTGAAGGAGCTTTGCCTACTGACAAAATAAAAGAGGGTGATTGAAATAGATTAATTAGATTAGAAGATCTACACTGACCCCATTTCTATACCCACCTCTAAATAAAATCTTAGCAGTTCAGAAGGAGCAAATGCAGGAATTGAACATTCTGACTTCCCAAATTTATCCATGCGATACCTTCTTCCAACAGGGGATCTTTGTCAAGGAAATGACCTGAGAAGATTATTTATGCTGTGGGCTGAGTCAAACATCAGCAGAATTTAGAGTAGCCCGACTTCAAGCTTCTCAGAGATGTATCTCACCACTATTTGTCTATCTCCGCAAGTCACATTTCCAGGAAGGGCCCTCTCTTTACGTGCAGAGTTACCCACCTTTCACCTTTAGTTTGACGTTTCCAAAAGCCTATCTCCGAGGAGGAAAATGAGCATCTTAGTCAGGAGACTTGAATTTTAAAAGAAAGATCATAACTATCAAACTTTGAAAATTCTAAAATCTTGGTTATTCTCCATGTTTTATTATTTTTGTAAACTATTGTCTCTCTCTGAAAGGATTAGCAAGGAAAATGCTTTAAAGTGTTATTAGATTGCTTTTGTGAAGTGAAAAAGCAGTCCACAAATAACAAATATTCAATGTGTGTGTGTATGAGTGAGTGTGTGTCTATGAGTTATAAGAAAAAATTTTAGAAGGATCTAATAATGTTAATAGTGGTTGTCTCCAACTCAGGTGATATTAGTAACTTTCCTTTATTTTCTAATTTATATATGTATTAAAGTATTGTGATCGTAGTAAAAACTGATTGCTCTTAAGGAGGAAAAGGCACACAAAAAGAAGAAACAGATACCTCCATGTTTGTCCTTGAAGGGCAGCACACAGTCAGACTTAGGAGAAGTAAATTTCAATACAGAAACTGAGTAGTGACAGCTTTCAAAGGGAAAGGCAAGCTGTATGATGTCTAAAAAGTGGGTCTAGGTTGTGAGATGAAAACAAAAGGTCAACACTTTCAGCACTTTGTGGCAGAACAGAACTTCAATCACACAGGACAGCTGGGTTGGAAAAAGAAAGAGGCTGCCTTTACTGCATGTTTTAGTGTTTCATAGGCCTCATTTTGGAGAAGTGACTCTAGACACAAGCAACTGAATCTCATCTAGTTGGTCAGAGTGTGAAGTCACTTGGCAAGCCCCTGACATGGCAGGTACAGGCAAAGTCCATTCCAGCCCAGTAACCAGGCAGGGGAATTTGAAAGCAAAAGCAGACCTGAGTCAGGACTCAGTAACAATCCATCCATAGCAGAATATGTTAAAGGCTCACAAAAATGTTGTTTGAGATATGTATGAGGTGAATTAGTTGAAAATCATAGTAGAGAAAGTCTAGCCAGTATGTTTCTCCACACACAGAGGATCACCCCATGTTAAAGACCAAGGCAACATAGTAAAGTAACATCTTTGAATTTCAAAATTACTTCCTTTCCTTATCTTAATGTCAGGCAGCATTAAGGTCCTACTTGATGTCAGCGGTTATGAATTAAAAGTGAGACCAGGTGTCATGATTGGGATTTTTCTCTAGCTGAAAATTTTGCTTTGGATTTCACGAGGTGAATAAAATGAAGAGTGAAATGAGCAAATAAGTCAAGGGTGACTGGAAAGAAGTGGTTTCAAAGGTTAACCAGGGAATTTAGTCTGGATAAGGAGGGAATGATGACAAGAGGTAGAAGGGACAGTAGGTGACTACTAGCATTAATATATTGTAGGACCCAGTGAGTCAAAGTATTGTCGGAATCCATGGACTAGAGGCAGTGAGCTAGACAGTTCAGAAGCTGTGTTGCAGAGCTGGGAAGGTTGACATGTTAAAGACTGACAAGATTTGGAGTCACCATGGCAGTTTGGCTAGTGGCTAAGGTGGAGTGATTAAACAAGGTCAGTAGAAGAAAAGAAATCAAGGAACAAAGAAATCGGGTTATTGAATACTGGATGCTGAATTTAGTGAAAGCTGAAATTTCTAAGAATATGACCAGAGTATTATAGAGAGAGTAACAGTGAGCTAGGAGGTAAAGTCTTCAAGGAGTCATGAGGGTGATCTGAAGTTAGAATGTTACTACATCACGGTTAGCATAGTCTGATGACATGATCGTAGTGACTGGGACACTAGATATGAAGGAGAAAGGATTATCTAGAAGTGGCATTAAGGAAAAAGGAAAACTCTATGCCTACTCACAGATCGAGTAGTAAGAGAGTGTGAGAGAAAGCAGTCACCAGTTGAGGCGGGATACAAGAAAAGCAGCATCGTCAGATGAAAGCCAAATTTAAGTTGAAGCAACATAGTGAGGATTAAGTTTAGAGGAAAGGCTAAGCATGTAAGGATTTAGCTGATGACTGAACTTTGGTTTCAGAAGGTCCAGGGAAGAATTTCAGCAGTGGGGAGGGTTGGGAAATGGGTTCAGAAATAGGAACATGCAGAGTTACGTGAAGATGAGGGTTTGGACAATGAGGGATGACCGAGGAATTCTAGACCTTTTATGATGCCTTATGAACACATAATATGTCAGAGATGGTGATGTCAAGACAAATAAGGTGGCAAGGATGTGTGTTTGGGTGTGCGTTTGTGACGGGTCTTGCCAAAACCCCCTTTCCTTTTCTTTTATGAGAATGTGGAGCTGAGGAGGAGGAATAATTTTATCCAGAGCATCACGAACTCTGACGCTTCCTCCTATTAACTGCTGAAAGAGAGGTGGAGGATGGAGATGACTGGGACCACAGGCAGGAGGGAGATGCTCCTCTAGGACGTCTGCCATTGCAGATGCTTTGGAAGGTCAATGTTGTGTTCAAAGCCTGATTCTGTTGTCAGTCACAGCCAGGTTTAAAATCCCATCTTTGCCACTCACTCACTGTGGGAATTTAAGAAAGCCCAGGAACTGCCTTGCCCAGTGCTTGGCTTAGTGGATACATAATAGCTTTTACTAATATTAATATTTACATAAATAACAATAGTCAGAGCCCTCAGTCAAAAATCCTGATCTTTGACTCAGCAAGATTTCATACCTTTTTAAACGAAAACATTAGAATTGCTTTCTAAATGGATACTGAGAACAGTAAAAAGACAAAAACATAGAAAACATCTAGAAAGCTGAGAGGCAGCTGGGAGCAGCACAGCCCTCTAACATAGTTGTTTACATTTGATTACTTTTGCTTAAAACTGCTGAAATAATTAAAATAAATCCTTTGTGCTCAAGGGATAGAATCCTAGTAAGAAGAGCTCTAGCAGCTCTTATGGATGGGATTTCCGGGAGAATTAAATGAGGGTTATATAATCTCCATTTACAAAACTAGAATTGATTTATGCAAAACAACTCATTAATATGTATGTGAAAGTAGATCTCTCAACTGCACAATTCTCAAAAAGGGGGGAAAACACCCTGCAACTGACTTGTTAAATCATGTCTGTAAATCTAGACTCTTCTTCATTTGTATTTTCTGGTGTCACGAGTAGAAATATTACCTAGGAGGATAGTATTTCTAGCAGGGGATTACAGTTCAAAACCCTATTGCTTCAGTTAATGTAAAAGCATACTTTTTCTTGTTCTTTATTCCATGGCATTAATCTATTTTTTGTTGTCTTTTTAAAGTGAGGCCGTACTTATATTTGAACAGATGTACAAATATAGAAAATAGACTTCATTTTTCTCACTGCCTACATATGTGTTTTGCACATAGTAGGTGCTCAATAAATATGGGATTTAAATGTGTAAATGGATATATTGAATGGCTATCCTTGAGTCTGGATATACAGATTACCGTTTGCTTTCCCCCTGGATTTATGTAGTACACCATAAGAGCTGCCTCCTGATAGTATCTTGGGTTGACCTCTATAGTCATACTGCTATTGGATTGTCTTTGGGCACTAGCCTAAGTCTTATTCTGAGACCCTGTTTGCTACTCAGTCTGGTACTGAGGCTGGTAATGTCACTGTCACCTGGAAGCTTGCTAGAAATGTAGATGATTTGGCCCCACTTTAGACCTACTGAATCAGAATTTACATTGAATAAGATCCCCAAATGATTCGTATGCACATTAAAATTTGACAAGCACTAATTGAAGGATTAAGGAAGTGAGTTGAAACATCGGAATGTCTGGCATCAAATCCCAGCTTCTATTTTCTAATGTCCCTGTGCACATTACGTCAATTCTGTGAACCTAATTTTTCTAATCTATAAAATCGGGATATTAATAGTAGCTTCTATTTTGCATTGTAGTTTTGAGGATTCAACTAGATTATCCTTTTTAACTAGAACGAACTGTTGTGAAGGTTGGTACTTCCTTTTAGGAACATTTGTCTTAAGTATCCATCATAGAGGATGTATTCAGTATCACAAAACTTGAAGTGCCTTATTTCTATAAATTCCCATTATTCCCTCACTATTACAAAAATGTAGGAGATGACATAAATGTGATAACACCGATTCAGGAACCAGATCAATGTTCTTCCCAAAGATCTGTCTTAGAACTATAGAAAGGGTCCCCGCCTCAAAAAAACACACAGAGGGATGTTCAAGGGTAATAGTCTAACAATTTTCTGAAATAGGAGGCAGGAGCTCTGGAGCGAGTTATATCTTGTGAGCCTTCCACCAGAGAAAGCCACATACTATATGAACAAAGCAATCATTGGATTCACTTAAAGTTTAAAGAATTTAGCAACTCATTTCTATTGACTGTGTTTCAGAAGACCTGTTGATGTAATCGCTACAACCAGAGGTCAGAGATCGGTGAGAATCACAAACAGAGACAGTAAGCATAACTACTCTGCTCTAGAACCTGAGAAAAGTTTCTCCTGTGAATTCTCATCAAAAGCAAAGTGGGTGATCAGTGGGTGACATTCCTCTTCTCAAACATGTTCATCTATTTACGATGTTGGGTTTCTTATGCTGGCTTCTTATATCATATCTCAAAAATAGTAGTTACCGTTTATTAAGTATTTCTTCAGTCTTTTACATAACATTGGTTAAGAGGCTTCCCAAACTATGTGCCAATGTCACTGATATAAGGAGCCAGCATAAGAAACCCAACATCATAAATAGATGAACATGTTTGAGAAGAGGAATGTCTCCCACTGATCACCCACTTTGCTTTTGATGAGAATTCACAGGAGAAACTTTTCTCAGGTTCTAGAGCAGAGTAATTATGCTGACTGGAACAACTGGGATGTCTTTATCCCATGAAAGATATGAACTCCTCTTTGCATTGGCCACTAGACAGCTCAACTTTAGTAATTGGATAAGATCTTCTGGCTTGAATTTTTATTCTCTTTTTAATTCCTTTTGGGTTTTATTCTCCTTGAGTTTAGCTTACAATTGAGCCTCATTTTTTCTTTATTCATATCATCTATTTTAACAACTATGAGATATCAAGACATTGTAAGACTGCAGTGTTGAATAGAGTGCGGCATTAGCACAAGCATAGTCAAATATACCAATGGAAGAGAAAATAGATAGCCTAAAAGCAGTCCTGAGCAGCAGGTATGCATGCTTGATTTCCTTAGGAGATGGCACCAGAGAACAGTGAAGAAAGACTGCATTTTTAATATATTTGCTGGCTCAATTGGATACCTGTAGGAGAAAGATATATATTAAACCTACATTACACCATGCAAATAAGTAAACAAACAAATAAATAAAAAAATAAATTCCAGGTACATGGCAATTTTAAATATGAAGAACAAAACAATAGGTTATAGAAGATAATATAGGAGGATATCTTCATGATATAAGGGCAGGGAAACATTTCTTAAACTTTTTACAAAAAGCATCATCACATATAGAAAAAAGAATGATAAATTGAAGCACAATACATTTAAAATTTTCTTTTTGTCAAAAGATATGATTAAGAATGTAAAAGAGCAAGCCACACAGTAGGAGAAGCTGTTCCCCTACATAAAAGCAACAAAACGCTGATCTCTAGAATCAGTCACTAAGAAAAAGAAAGACAACTCAATAGAAAAATGGAAAAAACAATTTAATTTTCTTAAAAAGCAGGGAGGTATTTGCAAGTAGCCAATACACATATAAAAAGGTGCTCAGTTTCATTAGTTACCGGGAAACATAAATTAAACCAAAATGAGATACCCTTACATTTCTTCCCAAAGTGTTAAAATTTTAAAAATACTGACAACAGCAACTGTTGTCAAGGAAACATTACCAGGAAGAAGATAAATTAATAAAATCGCTATGGACAACGGTTGGTATTATCTTTCAAAGTTGTAAATACGTGGACCCAAATGCCCTATAATTCTATTCTATATTATATGCAACAGAGAAATGTATGCACAAGTATACCAGAAGATATATACAAGAATATTCATAAAGAATTGTTCATCTTTGCCTCTAGAAACAATCTACATTTCTATTAATAGCAGAAGTTATACATGAATTGTAATATACTCTTACAATAAAATAATATATAGCAATGGGGATGAATGAAATATGATTACGTACAACAACATGAGTGAATCTTACAAATACTGTGGGCTATAAAACCAGACTCAAAGGAATACATATTGTATGGTTTTATTTATAGAAAGCTCAAAAAGGCAATATTTAACTATAAATTTACCAGAGAGATAGTGGAGAGGAGGAAGAAAGTAATAGCTGTGGGAGATCCAAGGGGAGGGCCTTCTGGGGTGTTGGCAATATTCTATGTCTGGATCTGGCTTAGTAATGCCTCATTGAGCTATCTATTTAAGTACTTTGTAATTTTCCGTATGTCTTAGACTTCTTGGAAAGTATAGTATATAAATTCATACCTTAAAACACGATGAATATTTCCAGAGGTTGCTACCAAAACCTCTTTATTATTTGTATTTACTTTTTAGACACTTGATTCTAATTTGCTAGTTAGGTAACATTACATATATGTTAATAATAAATCCAAGAAAATATTTCATCTGATTCTTTAGTGTAGACAATTCTGCTGTAATTTCCAACTAGTTTTATAAATCTCAACAGCAAAATCTCTGTGGTACATAACAGCCTCCAAACCATTTGTCAAGTAGTATGAGGGTAATAAACAAGCATTTCAGCTTTGGGTTTCACTCTCAGTTTTACACATCAGAAACTTTCAGTTTTGATAGGATGAGTACCCTACTTTCTAACACCTCCCTCTCCCACACCACCTCTTAGCCTGTGCAGCTTGAATGTGCAATTTTATTCAAATAGACCCAAAAGACTAGGTCCTGCTGAATATAAGTAGAGGTAGGAGGTGGGAGAAAGCTTGAATTTTGAAGAGCATCATTTCTGATAAGATACATAAATAGATGTCCAGCAGTGATGATGAAGGAAAAATGAAGCTAAAACATTGAATAACCTACTTCCCTGTTGATTTTTAAAATAAACATAATAGCGGCTTGCTGTAATTCCACCCTGCTCAAGGTCCATTTGTTTAAGATGTGAATTATTTTTGAAAGCAAAGGCAAAGTTTTCTCCTTGATATGATATCAATTGGCAGTTGCGTTATTATTGCATGAAGACAAATTGAGAATATTAAATCCATTGTGGCATTATCTAGTGCTATTTCCAGAATAATCACGAAAAACCAATGCTAATTTGTCAACTTTCTTTTAGCCCGCTTTGTTTAGCTACTTCTTTTCTGATGTACAAATAAAGGTTAAAAGCCATCTAGCATTTTACTTTATAATTAGATATGCATTACCTACTTAACACACACTTCACAATTATCAGAGACTTCACAACTTCCACTTCCACAACTTCACAACGCGTTTTTAAGTGTTATTTTTAAAACTCCTTCTCCTGGGTTGTAATTTCTTTTTCAGATATAAACGCACTTTTATCACTGTATCATCAGGACCATGTATAACTGTTTTTGCTTTTCTTATACATGAAAATGTTTTAAAGACATTCTGAACTGATCAGCAGCCACAAAGCTTTTAAAATTTATTTCTAAATGTGTTTTTTTGTTTATTTGTTTCCTGCTTGTACAGACCCTGGGCAAGAGACAGAAATAAAAATAGACATCACCTTTAAATACACAAAAATCTTAGAAATCCTTTCTAAAGAGTCAAAGACCTTTATATCATGACTTTCACCTGGAGACATTTTTTGTTGTACTTTACGGTCTTTGACTCATGTGGATTCTGTTCTACTTCTATCTAAACATAAATATATATTTAAAAATTGTTTTGAGCTGTTGTAGCTTGGATGACCTTGGGCAAGTAACATAATTGCCCCACCTTGAATTTCTCCATCTGTAAAACATATTTAAAATGGCTTACAGGAATAAAGACGAATGGCATTGCAGGTCTAAAACCCTTGGTACTCCTCTGGAAAAAAATTACTATGATTGTAAATGCCTACATGTTTATAGACCTTTAAAATGAATTATTATTGCATTTTAACCTTGAGCCATCTAAAATCAGCTCTGTGACATGGAACATGAATTCTTTAAGCCCATCTTACAAGTGTGAGAATTAGGGTTTGGAGCCCCTCAAAATATGTGTGCTGTGGTTTTAATAGTGTTAGTCATATCATTAATGTTTCATACGGATATTTTTAGTGAGAAGTAGGTGGCGCTTTCAAACTGCATTTTATAACCCACTTCAGAATTCTTAACATCATTCAAAATATTTCCATTGTTCTTAGGATTAATACTGGTCTCAAACTTGACCTATTAATAGTAGCATGGCCAGACCTCTGCCGAGCTCTCCATCAGCAACTCATACCAGTCTGCCAGTTGCCCTTACCTGCAGCTCTACATGTAATAAATATTTGTCCTCATACCAACCTTTTGTGAAGTGGATAATATTGACACCCCCATTTTACACCTGAATTAACACTTGTGCACAGTGTCACACTGACTGGGGAATATTCTTCTAACATAGGTAGTTCACCTCCGGTGCCTCTGCCTAAAAACATCATGCCATGATGGATTTTTGAGTGTTTCTTTGGCATTTTATAATATCACCCAGTTAATCCATTGTTTGTAGATTAAGCTTGGAAATAAATTTGGGTAAACCTGGCTCAAATTATTTTTCAGCTTCATCCTAGAAAACCAGTCATTTCTTAATCATGGCCTTCAGCATTCCAGTTACTATGCTTGGTGTTTTGCCAATCTCCTGGCATTATCTCCAATACTTGAGTCTTGTTCACATATTTGCATTTCCTCTTGCTTTCCTTTCAATATGAATGTTCTCCTCCACCCACTTTCTGTATCTGGAAGTAATATTTCAAGGCTCAATTCAAGCCCCGTTGCCTTAAGAGGACTTCCATTGCCCTTTCTGAAATCCTGGCAAACTTTACCACTTTCCACTCTGGGCTCTCTTATAGGTTAAATCTACTTCTTTCACTTCACCCAATGCTTTTTTTGAGGAAGTGCAGTGGACAGTAGGAGCGTGGACTTTACATTCCGACTGCCTGGGTTTGAATACTGACCCTGCCACTTACTATTTGTGTGATTTGGGGCAGGTTAGTTAATTGTTCTATACTTCAATCTGCTCATCTGAAAATGGGATCTATGGTAGCTGGCCTCATAGGAGTTAATTTACCCAAAGAGCTCAGAACAATGCCTGCCATATAATACGTACTATGTAAGTGTTGGCAATTTCTTTCCTTTTTTTTTCTTTTTTCATTGTACTTCAGGTTCCACCTGTCTGCTCTGTGAAGACGGGGAGTAGCTGTTTCTCATTTCTCATGTAAGCTTTAGGCCCTAGTGCTGTGCTTGATGCACATCAAATCAGTTGTTTTTCTGGTTGCTTGGTGCGCGAACACATGAATGGTCAGTAAGGAGGCTCCAATCTAGCTGCTTTTCCCTCTGCAATAAGCGAATAAACTAATTTGAAATGGGATCTGTGATTAAATATTAAATAGTGCAGAACCAAAATGGCTTATTCATGAGTAACTTTTATCCCAAATGTTTATCTATTCATTGGTAGAATAGCATATTGTAAGAATCTCAAAAAAATATATATACACTGCTCAGTGAAATTATAGATTTCTTTCAAAACACCTGTCTTTTTTCCTCAAGGGTGACATTTTAAACAGCAATGACAGATGCAATGTTCTCTCACACAAGTAAAGAGTAATTCATTAACATACATATGAAAGGAAGAAGTCTACATTCAACCTTTACCGCCAAAATCCTTGAGAAATAAAAGAAATTCAAAGCAGCTACAAGTGTAGCTTGTACAAAGTCAAACTGGTTTTATCATTCAAGAATGTCAGGGTGATAAGAGGAGCTCCTCGTGACTAGGCACCTGCTGAACTTGCTTTAGGATTGAAGTTGAGTAGGAGAAGAAGGCAGAGCTTAAGTTAAAATCTACCTGAGAAGTTGGAATGACAGAATGTTATGTGGAAGAGCTGAAAGGTGCTATTCTAATCTAATATTCAAAACATAACTTTAAGAAGTCCACAGAGACATTTTACTTGTCCGGGTAACATAGCTGGTTAAAGACAGATTTGATTTAGGACTATATTTCATAAAAGGTAGTTTTTATACACAGGACACATTTCAGGATGATTTCATTTCATGTTGAGATGATTCAGGATGAGACAGAATGTTACAGGCTGAGTCTGAAACAAACTCCAAGAATGCTTTCGGATTGTTGAACATCAGGATAAAAGTTACCCAAAAAAGCCTACAATTATCTAGAGGTGTGTACCTACAGTCTCTCCCATGGACAAGTGAAGCTCTATAAGGCTATTCACACACAGTCCATTTGTTCTCAAGGTCAAAGTGACACCATACAATTGACTGCCAACTGGTGGGAAGCAGAGTCATTGACACAGTTTTATTTTGATGTATAGCTTGGTTCTTACCTCTGGAAATTCATATGAGTAGGACTTCTGGACCTAAATTTTCTATCAATAAGTAAACAAATATCTTATATTAAATGTTTAGTGTCTGTCTTACTTTGGGTTCCTCAGAAGCACAGCCTGAGGCAGAGATTCAAGTGCATATGATTTATTGAGGGAGCACTCCTAGAAGAAAGGGAGGGAGGGAAGCAGGATAGAACAGGGGAAAGAAGGAGCTAAGCGAGAAGGGGTTCCCAGCTGTTGTCTAGCTTTAGCCTGATTCCATGGGGAGCTCTGGGCATGAATTGCAGAACAAGGGCAGCTGTGGGCATCAATAGCTAGAGATGGGCACACTGCCCATTAAAGGGGATCTACACAGGGCGTCAACAGCATCTACCATCAGGCTTACTGGGAAGCTTACTGTCTGCAGGTATGGTTTATTATTTTGACAATTATTATGCCAATAGCAAATGAAACAAAGAAAGAAGGCCCAAGGGTCGGCCCCGTGGCTGAGTGGTTAAGTTTGTGTGCTCTGCTTCGGCAGGCCAGGGTTTTGCTGGTTCATATCCTGGGACATGGCACCGCTCATCAAGCCATGCTGAGGTGGCGTCCCACATGTCACAACTAGAAGGACCCACAACTAAATATACAACTATGTACCAGGGGGCTTTGGGGAGAAAAGGGAAAAATAAAATCTTTGAAAAAAGAAAAGAAAGAAGGCCCAATTGATGTGTGTGGGTAGTGTTTGAAAAGGACTGAATACTGCAACACGCAAGGAATGAGTCTTAGAGTCTGAACTTTTATACTCAAGTTCCAACCGGTTCTCTAACGACGTACCTTAAAAAAGCCTCAATCACAATGAGCCTCAGGCTTTTAATCTGTGAAATGGGAACAACAGTAGCCTCCTATAGTTGTTACCCAGTTCAAGAAAGAACTGGGTAATATATGTCAAACCACCTGAAAGTCTTGAAAATAAGAGAACAAGGAACTGGTCTGGAAAGGTTTTAAAATGTAAACTAGTAGATTTTTCTACGAGTAACTGTAGCAGTTTGAAATGTGCAGACATTTGGCCAAATTGAGGGAGGTAATAAAAATGAGAAGAAGAATTAGGGCTATCATTTCCTAAGTGCCTATAACGGACAAGGGGCTTCTCATTCATTATCTCAGTTAATCCATGTCATTGTCCCATGATACTGCATAAATTTCATAACAGAGGCTTAATGTTCTTAAGAGGTGGCTTAATTTTATATCAACGGATGTTTAACAGAGACAGAATTGGAACTCAAATCTGTTTGTATCAAAAAATCCTAACATTTAACCACCATTGCTATCCTACCATTTAACCACCATTGTTATCTATTTTTTCTACCAAAGTAGACATTGTTGGGAGTTTATGGAGGCTGTCCTGAGAAATTCAAATTACGTTGAAAGACAGATCTTGCACTTTAGGAACTTGCCATTTGGTTAGAGACTAGCATTCAGACTCTACTCTTTCTGTACGAAGAACCAGAACAGATACTTAATAGGGAAAACATTTTTCATCTTTTTTATTTGCTAAGACTTATGATAGAGAAAAATATCCTAATAAAATGATTAGTTTATTCCACTGAATTCTGATGATGCTACTTTTTTAAAATAGTGATAGAATACATAGTAATATAAAATTTACCATTTTAACCACTTCTAAGTGTGTAATTCTGTGGCGTTAAATACATTTACATTGTGTGATCCTCACTACCATCCATCTCCAGAACTTTTTCGTCATCCCAAACTGAAACTCTCTATCAGTTAAACACTAACTTCTCATTCTTTCCCCGACCCTGCCCCTGGCCGTCACCATTCTACTTTCTGTCTCTATGAATTTGCCTATTCTAGTTACCTCAGATAAGTGGAATCATACAATATTTGTCCTTTTGTGTCTGACTCATTTCACTTAGCAGAATGTTTTCAAGGTTTGTACATGTTGTAGCACATGTCAGAATTTTATTCCTTTATAAAGTTGAATAATATTCTATTGTATGTATGTACTATATTTTATTTATCTATTTACCTATTGATGGACATTGATTGTTTCAGCCTTTAGTTGTTGTGAGTAATGCTGCTATGAACATGGATATGTAAATATCTGCCAAAGTCCCTGCCTTCAATTTTTTGGGTATATATATCAAAAAGTGGAGTTGCTGTGTCATGTGGTAATTCTATGTTTGATTTTCTGAGGAACTGCCATACTGTCTTCTAAACTGGCTGTACTGTTTTACATTCCCATGAGCAATGAGCAAGGGTCCCAGTTTTTCCACGTCTTTGTCAAAACTTGTTATTTTTTTTTTTTGATAATAGCCATTCTAATGGGTATGAAGCAGTATCTCATTGTGGTTTTGATTTACATTTCCATAATTTTTAATGATGTTGAGGATGTTTACGTAGGAAAACTTATTCTTGATTAGATATTTCCCTTCTATCATTTTCTCTCTTTTTTTCTTTTTCTTTCTCTCTTTTCTCTTTCTGGAAGAGTAAACCTATTTCTGAAATTAAGCATAGATTTGCATATGGATGCACGTGATTTCTTCGGACGAGATTTCTGAAAGTTTATTTTGCGTAATTAACATTCTATATTCCTTAAATGAAATTAGAAGAAAGGATTTGTAAATGAAGGCTCCTGGGCTGTAAGTCACCAACCCTTTTTTGCTTCATCTCTAAGATCCTTGTGCTCATTTGTACAAGAAAGTAAACCCCTGAGAGTGGGTGGCAAAGCTAGACCAGGTATTTTCACCCTTTTTAAAGAAGTTCTTTACTACTTGGAATGAACAACTGACTTAAGTGATGTTAGAAGGCTACTTATGAGATACAGGAAATGAAGGGAGATAATTTATAGGTAATTAAAATGTGACAGTTATGTTTAAAGTTGATTCAAGTCAACAGAGATAATTACACTCAAGCAAATCTCTTCCTGGACTCAACAGGAAACACTGCAGGCATGGCACCACTATCTGTACTGGACAGAAGAAACAGAATGATGTGGTTTTTGCTTTTGTTTTTTCAAATTTCAGGCTTAAAACCTAAGATCCTTTAAGTTTGCGGAAGAAAGATCAATTAATGGATATAGGTCTTTCTACTTTTTGCATGAATAGCAATAGAAATGCTTTCAGGGATCAACAGTCATACACCTTCAACCCCAACAAGAAAATTTTATGAAGAGACAGGAAAGGCAGCAAGGACAGAAGAATTGATTTCTCCCTATCATCCGAAAGAAAGCATACAATTTCTTCTTAATTCAAACCTTTCCTCTTTTTTAGCAAAGACAAAATATATTTTAACTTAGAGAAGCTTCTAGTTACATGTATTTTTAAAGCAGAAAAAGGGTAAGAAATAATAATGTAGGGGATTTAAAAAATATTTTTGTTAAAAGACGGGGACTAAAAAGAGGAGGAAATATATAACTATTTAAAGTACAGCACGTTAATTTTAGGCATAGATATTCAGTCGTTTTCAAGAATGAACAGAATCCTTAGCCGTCAAGAAATTCAAGAGTATAGCAAATAATGTGCTGTATGGGTTTTCCTTTACCAGAAAGTCAAATTTATCCTTATGGAATCTGATACAAATTCTGTGTATTTTTCTAGGGTCATCACTTATCCAAGCAGCAGAAATAAATAATTATTTTGGAAGAATCATTCAAAGGAGGTAGAGCAATTGCTTATCTGTAAAATAAGTTTCTCAACAGTATTTTGCTCCCTATTATTTTTCCCAGGGATGGTCTTAGCTGAAATGCAGAAATCAAGTATTGTGATTATCTTTACCTAAGTTTCAAAATAGCCACCAGCGTTTGTGCATACTCCATCTAGCTTCATAAACTTTTGCATTATCTTTCTATTTCCACAGATATAAATAGATTCAGATACATTTAGCAATGTGTGTGCATATAGAAGTGTGTGTGTTTGTGTGCATGTATGTGAGTATACATATGACCAGATATGTATATATGTATATATATACACATGTATAATGCACGTGTGTATATTTGTGTATGCATGTGGCCATATATATGACCACATACATATATATGTATTTGTATACATATAGATAATGCTCGTGTGCATATATATGGCCACATGCATACACACACACACATATATTCAGAAACAAAGCCTTCTCCAAAATGGTCAACGTAAGGGGATCTATGTGTGAAGCAAGGAATCGTTGGAACACAAGACTTGTAATGGGACACAGACCCAATTATTAATTAGTATATCTACTGATGGCTAGGTAGTTCCACAAAGTGAACTTTGGACATATATTTTATTAATAAAATTTCAAAACAATTATTTTTTCAAAGTAATAGACAGCACAGACCTTTCCACAATATCCTGAAGGAGTAATTGCTAACTCTTCAGCCCCCAGATAGACCCTCTGAGGTAGGCAGGGGTGGGAGTGGGGTGGGGGAGGAGGTGCAAAGGGACAAATGCAAGCCTTCTACTTCATCCACATCAACAGATATAATTACTTTCAAACAAGGTTTTCCCTGGATCCAATATGAAACATTTCAGTTCCTGGAAACATTGTATATAAAGGATATAAGAGGCAGTATGTCTATTGTTCATCTGCTAATGTCCCCAAATGTCACCAAGGTAATTACTTGGATGACATTTATGTGACGCAGCTGGACATTCTTACAGTTAATATAAAGTCTGCCTTTGGCAACCACTTTATTTCCACCTACATCAAACTGTGGGTTCATGATCACATTTCCTAGGAGTACAGCCGCCGCCCCAAAAGACATCTCTGTCCTTGGCTTTTTCTTCCTGTGCTCTGCACACTAATACCCAATGCAAAAGAAAAAGAAAAATAGTAATATATCACATATCTTTATCTTACCATTTATATCTGGAAGTTTTTGAGCTGTTTCTCAATATAATTGACAAATATAATAACAATGACATTTTCTTCTTTTTTTGAAACACATTTCAACAATCCCCAGGAGTCCAAATTCACAAAATGCACACGGTTAGAACTTCTCGCCTCTATAAATTCGAATTCCCTCTCAAAGAGCAGATGACTGGCAAAGCTGAATTTTTTTCTAGTATAAATATAATAAGAATATTATATTTTCAGAAACACAAGGATTATAGGTTTTTCCCACAAACTCACATGCAAATTGGAGCTTCGCCTTCCGACTCAGAATCGTCCCCAGAGGGTTGGTGGCCAGGCACTGGTATATGCCAATATCTTGATCTGTGTGGGGGCTACTGATTGCCAAACTGCCTCCATCCAACCTGTAGTGATAACTCATGGTAAAATCAATATCTCTGCCGTTTTGCTTCCACCTTCAAGGGAAAGAAAAATCAAATTATGCTATTATATGCAGATTTGACCACTCTTTGTCTTAAACAACATCTAATCGTAATTTCTGACACCATTTAAAAAAAATAAAAACAAAAACATGCTTACATATGGAGACAATTATACCAGTTCATCCAAGATAATTATCTTCATGGGCTCAGAGATATCAATATCTAGGTTATTTTAAAGATCTTCCACTCTTTACAAATTACAAAAATTCACTCAAATGTGTACAAAGAGGCAACAAAAGTCTTGACATGAGAAATAAAAATTAGACATTTAGTCAATAATACTGGCTATGCTATTCCTTTGGCAACTTTTTGGATAACATATACCATACCTGAACACCCACAACTGATACCGCAAAATTGAATGTCAAAAATGATTTAGAGATAGAAATCCAAGAAGAGTGCTATATTACAAATGACACAAAGAAACCAGCAAAGATTTTACAATGCTTATTGGAGGCTGACAACAAAACAATAATGAGCTGACTACTTTAGAACATGATTGTCTCAGTCTCTTACTTGGAAAATTAATCACACAAACTATTTCAACAGTACTTAGAAATGCCAAACTAAAATCATACTTTAACAAAATGAATGCAGTTTGAGAGGTTTTTATTTTAAGCATCAAACAGTCCCTTGGCCTCGGGCACGTTCAGTGGTGTAGTGGTTAAGTTCGCACACTCTACCTTGGCGGCCTGGGCTTCCTGGGGTGGGATCCCCAGTATGGACCTAGACACCTCTTCTCAAGCCCTACTGTAGCGGCATCCCACATACAAAATAGTGAGAGATTGGCACAGATGTTAGCTCAGGGCCAATCTTCCTTGCCAAAAAAAGAAATCTCTTGGCTTACCTATTAGACAACAATCCTTTAGTACATGAATGAAGTAGCAGAAGAGACTTAAAATTATATTCATTTTCAAAGAAACATAAGATGTTTTAGGAACTTCATTGGTCATTTTAAGAATACCCAGTAATTGTTTCTAACTGAACCCACTTCCTCCACCTTGTAACTCCCTAACTTTCATCGAAATATGCAGGCATTTTGAGGTATGAATATTGCATATTTAGCGAGATACATTGCTAGGGCACAAGCTGTGTGTAGTCACATAAAGCGTTTTAAAAAACATTGAATAGATTGTATTAAGACAATCAGTCATTTAGAAAAACAAGTGGAAGGGCTATGGAATATAGCCAATTTCCAAATCATATTTCCAAACCAATGCCAACTTTGCTATGATTCTTACTTTCATACTGAGATTATATTAAAAATGTTTTGGTTGGGTTGGCTAATTGTAAGAAAGGAATGACATTTTACAGAATTATTACAAATTTCATTGACTTTTTAGGAGCATCTTGAAACATCCCACGGACAGAGTCTAGCAAATGTATACCATTTGAGGAAAAGAAATACGAACTTAGGTAGTAATCTACCCTATTAAAGATGAGAAGCTATTGACCAAATATAAATCAACCTGAGGTTTTGAACCAACTTTGTCACTTTTGAATTATTTAGCCTTTTCTTATGCACCTCAACTTCTTTTTAACAAAAGGAAGTTAAAAGACAACAGTCAAAAATAGCACATTTTGTTTGCCAGAACTTTCTGCCAAACTTTTTTTCCCAGAGAAATTTGTACAGTTTCGTGTTCTCAATATTAGGAGAAGACTATCTCAAGACTCCAATATTCTCCTTGCCAGCACTGTAAGACTGTCTTTCATAATTTGCTTACAGGGCATGATCTTTGGACCACTATGTTCCCTTTCATTTTCAAAGCAAAGGATATACCGTACCTAGTTTGCCAGCTCTCTTTAACTTTGGAATCAATCACTGAAATAACTGCTGTCATCATTACATGCTCCTAATTAAGCTCAGTAATTGTTTTTCAACACAAATTCAAAGTTGTTGGCTTAGCTGCAGCAAATGAATTTTTCACAGTATCCCCGTAATCGTTCTAATCACTATGGTACCATGATTATTAAACTGTGCATATAGATCAGGGGTTCAACTCCTAGTGTGGGCTTTGTCCTAATTAATATGTTTAAATCAATGGAGAAATGGTATTAATGAATTCAAGTGTGTGTCATACACACGTTACTGATAGGGTTGCATACCCAGGAGAATTTCCTGATGATGCAAACTAGGAAATATGCTTTAAATGAGTACTTAAAGCATCTGCATTAATATCATAATAATTCCAGGAAACATAATGGATTTGAAGTAAAATCTTGACGTTTTGATGGGGAATATCCTTCAGTATTAAGCAGTTAAGCCCTGCATCAAGACTACAATGGCTGGGGGCTATGTTTGCACGTGTGTGTGTGTGTGTGTGTGTGTGTGTGTGTGTTTGTGTGTGTGAGTGTTTTTCAAAACTGGACCTTGCTTTAGAATTACATGGAGTGCTTGTTAAATGTGCCTGTTTCTGGGACCATCCCTAGACCTCTGAAGAACTCTACAATGTAAATTTTTAAGTCTCTCTGAGTAATTGTAATGCACACTAAATTTGACACCATTGATGTTGTGGAAAGAGTCTTAGGGCTGGCTTTGACATTTCCTTACTGTGTATCCTTGAACAAGTCACCCAAATTCTCCAGAAGTCATTTCTATCGATTATAAAACTTTCCCAATAATATATATCCTGCTTTTCCCCATGAAGTTGTTAAGAAGATCAAGTGAGGAAATGGATGAAAAGAACAGAAGGACAAAGTGGCTATGTATGGTTTTCACTGAAAAATGCCTAGAGCTTCTCTAGACTTAAGAATCTCTCTATGACTGCTGTAGTGTAGACTAAATTACAGAAAGGAGCCTCCTCTGGTGACCAGGTCAAGAGGAGACATGTCAGAAATCCTCTGTGATATCCAAAGAACTTTTTCTCGTAGAGTGCATCCCATGTAGAAATAACTTATGTGTGTATTCCTTCATTTTCCCAAATAAAATGTGTATTCTGAGCTGGAACTAAGCTCATAGCTATCTGATTATCCCAGACTTTCTAGGTATAAGAAATCCTACCCAAGTACTGTCTTTGGATAACCCATTTTTTTTCCCTTTGCAAAGCTTCCTGGCTAGACTCTAATTCTCAAGTGTTACCCGGTCTTTAAAAGAACAAAGAGTGATCCTTTCCATGAGAAATATTTGTCCAAACTTGGCTAACATTTCTATATCTTCTTGCACTCACTGAAATCCTGTTTGTAAAGGTGTTAACTTCACTGGAAGTGACTTTAAACAAGTTATCTTTAAACTATTTCCAAAGTTCTTCTTTAAATTTTTCCTTATTTTCCTCATGAGATTTCGTTAGCTAAACGGAATTTACTAGAGGAAAGAAAACACATCTTAAAATCAAACCCATCCTCACTTTATGGATAAGGAAGCTGATGCCAGGAGAGAGAAATGATTATTCCAAGCTCACAGACAGAATGACAGAGTTGTCACTAGAAATGATAACTCTTCTTTCTAAGTCAAGGTCTCTTTTCTATGGCTAAATACTATATCCAAATAACCTCAAACAATGTTAGAATCTGAAGGATAAAGATTTTCCCCCTATTTCACATACACACAATCTAAGATGAATATGATTATGAGTTTTTCTAATAAAGTTTAAGTTAGAAAGGGTCATATTAAAACTAAAATTTCACATTTTGTTGCTAAGGTGCGTTATCTGAAATTGCTCTGCCCTTTGCTTTATTATCAAGAAAATTGGGTCTGAGTCTGACATATAAGTATTAAAAACTTAATTCTTTTCTCACTCTCTTTCCAAAGCCTCTTGCCTATGAGTATTTTATACTATAATACTAGAGATGAGCTAAACCAGGTTATGGGGATTGGAAATAAGAAACTAAATTACCTGTCTTTAGCCTCCTAATTTACAGGTTTTATAGAAACCGAAGCCATTTAACAACATTAAAATTTGTAGTCTCTTCATTCAGTGTATTTCTTCCTAGATAAAACTAATTAGCAAATTGTTGTGAGAATCACTGTTTTATATTGTTCTGCCTGTTACAAGCCAATAGATATTTTTATGTAAGTATACGATTGATTAATTGATGATTTATCTTACTTATACTTAGCAAGTGTTTCTTAGTTTATGGGGATTCATATATTCTTTCCTTTCTCTAACAAATCCTACCACCTTTATGATCAATGAAATTAGCTCTCAAAAATAAAACTACAACTTTAAATTATTAGGTGATTCTGAAAAACGTGTTAATCAGATTTTTATATATTTAGCCATATGTTAAATTAAGTAAGACAGCTCATTATTTAAGGAAACAAACCAACCAACCAACCCTGAATTGGGTGAAGCAATTTGTAAAGTCAACAATCTTCACTTAACACATGGCCTTCACTGGTTTGTGTATCCTAAAGACAGGGGAGATTTAGTAAGTGTAATGAGAAGACATAGCTTTTCAGCTTTTTTGTTGTAAAACGAAAAAAAAAGATGCGAAGTTGGCTCAACAAAATACAAGATAAGGAAGACTTGTCTTTAGCATTGTGTATTTAAGTCATTCAACTTAATTAATCTAGACAATTTTAAGATCAAAGTAATCATACACATAAATATGGCATTTTTAACGCAACATCAAAGCTAGGCAAAACCAACTGATTCTACAAAACAGACTGAAAACATTAGTTTTTGTGTGATGATTCAGATTCACTGCTAAAAATTAAGACTTTTAATAAATGCTTTTAAATTTCAAAGCTACAATAGTGTTTTAATATTTGTTCTGTTTGTGAATTTTTTTATAATCACACTGCATATATGCAGTTCTTACTAAGAAAATATGCTTATTATTTACACAAGTATAATATATACATGTATATATTTTTAAATTTGTGAATGCCACCCACAATCTGGATCAAATTCTGCCATTACTGCAACCTTGTAAGAACAAAAGCATTACTAACCCTTCCTCCATATAATTCCGCAGCTAATATGTGAGAAACAAATACGATTATTTTACTTGCCCAGAATAAAAGTTCTTTTTCTGCCTTAGAGGGTACATGGTTGTCTCCACCATATTTTTCTAAAATCGGTGTTTTCTGGGTGATGAAACATGCCAGTCCAATCACAGAAATTGAGCTAACAAAATAAAGTTCCCGTCTTAATTCCTCGTAGGGGAATATTTCACAGTGATTGTATATGGGGCAACCGAGGCAGGAGCCCCAAACTGGGGCGAGAGGAGAACGAAATGAGCTTGTGCTTTACAGTCTTTCAAGTTGAGGAAACAAATTTTTTCTTTCCCTTTATTTTCCTGTCTTTTTCCTTTATTTTTCTTTTTTTCTGTCTTCCTGTTTCTTTCTTCCTATCTATCTTTCCTTCCTTCCCTCTCTCCCTCCCTCTTTCCCTTATTTCTTTCTTTCTTTTTCTTTGTTTCTTTCTTCTTTCCTTTATTCCTTTCTTTTTCTTTTCTTTTTTTTCTCTCAATTCAACCACAACACGGCACTGCATGCCACCAATTTCAAGAACTGTGCTAAACAAAGCTGGTCAATAAGACAGAGTCATAATACTGGTTGCCTGCAGATGGGGCTGAGGTACTCATCACCTGGAAAGTGGCATGAGGGAACACTTTGGGGTAGAGGAAATGTATATATCTTTATTTGAGTGGTAGGCATACAGCTGTATACCTATGTAAAAATTCATTGAGCTGTACCCTTCAGACTAGGGCACTTTAAGCACCTCATTGTGTGTATGTTTTACCTCAAAGACAAAGAAAAAATCAGTATGATGCTGAGAGATAGGACTTTACCTATAATGAGGTGAAGGGTAACCATCAGCAGCACAATTCAGGATGATTTCAGAGTTTGATAATTCCAAAGGAAAAATGACATCTTGTGGCTCCTGGGTAAAAATAGGACGGCTCAAACGACTATCACCTGGAAAAACAAAAGAACAAAATCACATGAAAAAACTTGACTCTGCTTCGAATGCAAGTCTGTATTAGATATCAAGTCAATACACATTTAAAAAAATATTTTATTTTGAAATAATCTCAAACATACAGAAAATGTTGCAAGAATGGTACAAAGAAATTTTTTTCTGAACCATTTAGAGTAATTTTGCAAACTGATGTCCCATCATCCCCAAAAACATTAGTTTATATTTCCCACAAAGGGCACAATAAAACCACCAAAGTCAAGAAATTAACACTGATTCAGTGCTAGCATCTAATCCTCAGGCCCTTTCTCACCATTTTCCCCAAAAGGATCCGGTTGAGAATCACCAATTTCCTTTAATTGTTATGTCTCTTAAGTCTCCTTCAGTGTGAAACAATTCCCCAGTCTTTCCTTGATTTCTCTAACTTTGACACCCTCAAAGATTACAAGGCAGTCATTTGGCAGTTTCACTCAATTTGGGCTTGTCTGAGCAGTCAGCTACCAAAGGCAGGTTAGGGGTCCTGGCAGAAGCTGTATACTGAGGATGCAGGTAATAAGTAAAAGGGTCTATAAAGACTTTAAAAAATCAATAATAAAACCAGTGAAAATTGGCTCTTTTTCAAAAAAACTTAGCACTATGAAAAAGAATCCCCTGCCAGCCAGAGTACACTGATCTCATTGTCTTGCCCTCCATCCCTCATTCCCCTCCCCCACGGGGGGCACCACTCTGTCTGCTGTTTCTTTGTGATCACTTTCAGGGAGGCCTTGTGCTATATCTCATCCTATCAGGTGGTGCAGGACTTGTATTTGTCCCATTACTTTTGAAATCAACTTTGGTCACTTGATGAAGGTGCTGCCTGCCAGACTTCTCCACTATACTCTTCTTTTCCTTTATAGTTAGTATTTTACGGTGCAAATATGCTGTTCCTCATTGAACATTTAAATTTTTTATGCACATGTTTCTGTGAATATGATCTAATCTATCAATGTGAAACCATAGTTTATTCTATTAAACAAGTTAGAATTGATTACTGTTCACTTTGATACCCAAATTATCACTGACTTGGCCAGCAGGAGACTGTTCAGGCTGGTTTCTTTGTCTTTTTGACATGTACCTATTACTCTTTGAACTCTTCCTTACTTTCTGATACAAGAAAATGTTCTAGAAGCATCGTGTATTTCCCCTGCCCCAATCATGGAAGTAGGCATTCTTTTTCTAAGAAAACCTGGCTCCTTTCATTAAAGAATAGTATTTAGAAACCATGATCTGGATCCAAAGTGCCAAAGTATACTCATTGTTATTGAGGTGTTCTTCCGAAATCTGAGGCCCTCTCAGGGTATGTGTGTGTGTGTAGGTTACATATATATATGTGTATGTAAACCAATATATATTAATACATATAATTTACATATAATTATATGTATGCGTATATTTACATATATATTGTGTTTTCGTATTTCATACCTCCATCTATCTATAGTGATCTATAGTGAGTTTGTTCTAGTTTTCCTCTGTCCATATTTGTAACCCTGTATTCAGACTGTGAGAACCCTGGTTTTCATTATCCTCAATGTACTTATGCATTTGTTCAATACCCCTGTGCATAATTAATCTACAATTACTGCTACCCGCTCCCCTTGGCGAAGGTCCTCTTCATCCCGCACGAGTTCTAACATCTGCTGCCAGTTTTGCTCCCATGCCAGCCTTAACACCACTTGCTGGACTGTCCCTTCCCTCCTCGTGTCGCCAGATTCTGACCCTGTGCGGGGTCTCCCTCCTGCCTGGATGCCCTCTTTCACAACACTTGATCTTTGGCATTTGGTGCATAGTCATATTCCAAAGTGGATAACTTTCTCATGTCCTTCTGGATATAACACTTCACACTGGAACAACTCTTCCCACTAACAAAAAAAAAAACTTAAAATAGAGAGAAGCACCAAAGAATTAAAATAAAGGATGAACTTTCCTCAACCCCACCATTCCCTCAGGCTACAAAATGTAGGTGCTCTTGTTCTAGCCAACCTCTAAATTGGAGCTAAGGGGGAGAAAACAAACAGGTCCCCAATATGATGAGAAGAAAATTAAGAAACATCCCTCTCTGTAAAGGAATAAATGAACTGTCTGTGCAGTTCCTTAAGCACAAGCAAAATGAGAAGAAATAAGATAGTAACTACGCAAATATATTACAACGATAAAAGTGAAAAGCGTAGCATGCCAAAAATAGACAACCCAATCTGGAAGAAAATATAACTCAAGGAAACCTAGGAAATTTCTCAAAATTGTTCCATGCTATAGAATAAGAACATTAGTTCAAAAAAACAACATAACTCAATGGCAAGATGAAAAAAACAAACAACAGTATCTGAAAAATTAGGAGTTTGCAAACTTAAGGATACAAATCACAACCAAAACAGTATCATTAATGAACTAATAAGTCAATTACAGTCAGCAAGAAACTAAGCAGACACCTACTGAAAGTCAAATTACTGACTTAAATGGAAGATTCGAGATGATTATAATTTAATTCCGTTGAGAAAACACAGGTAATAAAGCAACTGAAGAAAAGGCAATGGCTAAGAAAAATAGATAAAGATGATCCAACATAAAGATCCTTGATGTCACTAAAATAGGGAATCAAACAAATGTATGAGAAGACATCATCAAAAAATTTCCTGTGAGTTGAAAGAATACACCGCATTCCAGGGACATTAGAGAGAGAACACTCAACACCAAGACATTAGTTAAGTGACTGATTTTCAAAGTTAAAGACTGCAAGAAGACCAGGATGAAACAACAAATCATCTAAAAGAAGGAAAGAAAAATCAGATTCATCTCAGATTTTACAGCTGTAGCATTCTATACCAGAGGATAGTGGAGAAAAGTCTACAATATTCTGCATGCAGGAGTAACATGACTGTGATCACCCATTAAGATATCTTTCCAATATAATGGCATGCAACATTCTTTAACATCAAAAAGAAAATAAAAATCTCCAGAGAATATAACATAAATGACTATTCATAAAGAAATGGTTTAACAATGAAATCCATACAACTAAAAAAGAATTAATATATAGATCTCAAGAATTAAGGAGGAACAGAACGGACATTGAATACATTTAAATATAAAACTAACACTTAAGAACCATGTTAGTTTGCGTGCAGAACAGAATATGAATGCTATAAACTTGGATAATGTAAAAATAGCAATATAACTAGAAAAATGAGGAGTGGGGGAAGAAATATAGTTAGAAAAGTGTAAGTGCTAATATCATCTTCTTTCATAGCAAAACGTCAATAGATTAAAAAAATATATGCATTAATTTTTAAAAGCATAAACACTCTGACCTTATTATTCAGTGCATCTTTTACCCTTAGAGGAATCTTTTAGAAAAAAAATATATCTGTGTCATCTCAAATCATTTATTAGAAGTTCAAAATCCTCTTTTTTTTACCTTGTTTTATTTTTACTTTTATTAAACTAAAATAAAATTCAACTCTGTGACTTGATTTTAAAAGTAGTATTTATGGTATGACCCCATTTTTATAAAAGTATTTTTCTCTTTCTATGTATTTATCTTTCTATCAATCTACTTTTCTGTATTTATATGCGTAAAAAGATGGCTGCAATATTACCAAATCTTAATAACTTTTATTTTGAAGGAGAATTTTATTTAGATTAAGGTTTTTCATTTTCTTTGCATAATTTTTCATAATTTGAATGTTTAAAATTAGCATGCATTATGTTAAAGAAAATAATTGATTTTTTTTTTCATGAAAGAGAGAGACTGGAAGCAAATATGTTGGGAAGATAATCTAATTTTTGGTGGCAGAGTATGAATGGCTTTTCTGTTCTTTTTTGTAGATATCTACAACTTCAAATTTTCTAACCACCTTCACCCCGACCCCCCTAAAAACCTGGCTGAAATAATGCATATTAAGTACCTAGCGTGGTGCCATGCCCAAAAGTAGGCAAAAAACATTGTAATTTATTTACCTTCCTTTACCTTCACTCAGTGGAAACTCATGTTCAAACTTCATATAATTTAAATTTGGAATATAATTGACTTAATAATATATTTGGGAGAGAAATATGTGGTTTTCAAAGGACTTTTACATACACCAATTAACAAATTAAATCCCTATGACCTTCTGTGAGACACACATTTCCATTCCCATTTGATAGATGACAACCTTAAGAGTAATAGAACCAGGCATTTTCTAACAAACTTTGGTTCTCTTTGAAAGCCACAAAAGCTTGGTCTTGGTGCCTTATCATCTTATTTATCTGACTTATTCCTTGATATTTGTTATTATCGAGTTTTGAAAAGCTTGAATTCATACCAGTAAAAAGTCTAACTTCTCAGCTAATTGTTTGGTCTCTTTTGGTAAACTGTTGGATTTTTTTCATACTGTAATGAAATGATTAAATAATAGCGGACTTTTATCACTTTGTCTATACTATCAGAAAGCAAGGACAATCTTGATTTTCTGTATAAGAACAGATGAAAATATGGAACAATATGATTTCAAAAATAAGAAACCAAAATGCTTTTCCAAGTACTTTGGCTTTAATAATGTACAAGCAGTTCATTAAGGCATTGGTATTTTGAGCTACTATAAAAATAAGTGATTAAATAATCGTATTGAAAATGTCTACTGCTTTAAAAATCACCTATGATTATATTGCTACTCTATTAAAAATGTTTTACTTGGCAGCAAAGCAAGAACACTGAAAAATAAACATTTTTAAATGGCAATTAAAATAAAACCATACAATGTTATTGAAAATGCATTTTTTTCTTCTTTTATCTTTAATGGAATAAAAATTTTTTTTAATCCTATGATCTGACTCCAATGTTGGATCAAACTACCACCATCTAAAGTTCACTGTCACCCCCTGAATATTGAGAACTTTTGATTATATCTAAGGCAGTCACGTTTTGGCATTTCTAAACAGTCCTTAAATTTCTTCATGGAAAATCAGTGCTTAACCCATTGGAGTGTGCTCTTAAAGTCGTGTTTGATTTACTTTACCCCATTCCTCTGGCCATGCTTACTGGACCAAAGGTGAATATGTCCTGCAGGTCTGTTTCTCTCTCCTGGGAATGAAAAATAATATTAAAGCACGTTAGTCTCTGAAGGTTACTTGAATGGAGATGAGGTTTTTCAGGAACATTAGAGCATCCATCTTCTGTAAAACTCAGGAAGAGTTAGAGAATGCTAGTCTATACAAAGACGGATAGACAGACAGGCAGTAGAATGATGGAGAGAAAGAATAACTGAGTAAAGAGTGGCTTTATTCCTTGAGCTTTTTGATCCTTGGTTCCAGTTCCCAGTGAGATTTGTCTCTGGGCTCCATGAGCCAGCAAGTGTACAGTCTGTTTCTTGCAACTGAAAAAGCCTTGAGAAAGACAGATTCAAATAAACAATAGAGATAGACCAGTGTTCTGCTTCTTTTCTACTCTCTAGAATTACCAAACTGTAAACAACCTGGGCAGGCAACTATTTGTTTTCAGAAGTTATTAGGGGCAAACTCAGCACGTTAGAAGGTCCATATCTAAAAGAACACAGAACTATGGGGCAAACTACCCATGGTTTTACTTGAGTCTCATTGTTTGACCTAGGGCAAATTTCATGTTTCACAGAGGGGTAAGACTAGAGATCTCCAAGGTCACACCAGATAGAAAGTTCCTAGGATCTCTCTTTGTGTGGCAATCCTGTCCCTCCTAATGTTTCCCCCCCCAGGCTTCTGGCACACCCAAAATGTCTTCTACTGCAGACATTCAACTTCTAAAATCATTTTCCAATTCATTGAAAATAAGACAGAGCAAAAAGAAGTAAAGTTTGATGCTTTTGCTTGGTTTTACCAAAGAGGAAACTAAAACCAAGGCGTGTAACCAGTGCTATTGATTGCATAGGGCTTGGCTTTTAGAAAGGCTTGGCACTTCCTGTTAAATGGTCCGCAGCCACCACCTTAACATTCTTAATACAGTTACCCCTTGATTTGTGCTAGATAAGTGAAGTCTGATGCGTCTGATGAGCCCTGAGTGCTTGGAGCCTGGATTAACACGTGGCCTTTGACTGCTCACCTCCTGCTGCCTCAAGTCCTTCCTGGCCTCCACCCAGCAATGCCTGCAGCCCTTGCTCCAGGCCAGGGCCCAGGAGCAGCAAGCGCAGCATCCGGCTTTGCTGTGAGCCTCCCACGGTGTCTCAGGGCAGGGCATGGAGAAGGCCATTCTTGCCAGAATCTGACAGCACCAGAGCACATTCAGTACAAGTCTGCTTGGTGTGGGTGAGACTCTTGCTCACTCCTGCTCTAGGTACCTCATTTGTCCTAGCATAGAGACTGCAATGCCTTTGAGGGATGTCCATCTCTTCTAAGTTGGAGCCATGGCCCCAGGCACTAGGTGTGGGTCAGGCAGCTGGTGAAGCACAGAACCCAGTGGCCAGTAGGGCAGCAGGTGGGCCATGTTGGCACTGAGTGGTGGATGGAAACTACCAGGGCCCGGAGGGTCTGCCTCACCCAGGAAGCATCCCAGTGCCCAAGGGACAGTGACATTAAATAGCAAATAAAGAACACCATACCAGATCAAGAGAGATACCGCGGAAGAAAGGAAAAGTTTTATATTTTAGTATCCTTAACAGCAATTCTTTCCTGCTTTTTGAAGAAGGCACCTCACATTTTCAGTTGGCACTGTGCCCTGCAAATTATGTAGCTGATTTTGACTAAAGCTTACAGAAGTTAAATGATTTGCTCAAAGTCATATTGCTAGTGATATCCAGACGTGGTACTCAAATCCAGGTTTGACTTCAAGTCCAGGGTTGCACACACTACAGTATATCCAGTGGAGTTCTGCACACTTCCAAAACTAAAAAGCTCCACCATCTCTGGCTTTATTTTTCTTCTATCAGTACTAAGCCTCTGCCTTAGTGTCCAATCAAGATCTTCAGCCTGCTGAACATACCCTAGACTAAGGTCAATTATGTCTTCCCTGGAATTCAGGTTCTGAAAAAGGAAGATCTCTCGATCTCTCTCTGTCTCCCTGTCTCTCTTACGGGCTCATAGATTTAGCTATCCAACAAACAGTTGGATATACTGATGTGGCTTGGTAGCGAGGCCTGGGGTGGAGATACTGATTTTTGGAATCATTGGCCTTTAAATTTTAATGAAAAGATAACTTTATTCTAGTAAGGGTTTAAGAATAATGCATTCTACAGATATATTTGAAACTACTTCAAAGGTGTAGGTTTCCAGGTTCATTGCAGCATTATTTACAATATCCAAGACACGGAAACAGCCTAAGTATCCATTGATGGATGAATGGATAAAGAAAATGTGATATGCATATACAATAAAATATTATTCAGCCATAAAAAGAAGGAAATTCTGCCATTTGCAATTACATGGATGAACTTTGAGGACATTATGCTAAGTGAAATAAGTAAGGCAGAGAAAGACAAATACCGTATGATCTCACTTATACATGGAATCTAAAAAACAAAAAACTCATAGACGCAGTAGATTGGTGCCAAGAGTGGGAGTGGGGAGGTACGGAAGTGGGAGAAGTGGGTGAATGTGGTCAAAGGGTACAAATTTCCAGTTATAAGATGAATAATCTCTGGGGATATAAAGTACACCATGGTGACTATAGTTAACAATACTGTATTGTATATTTGAGAGTTGCTAAGAGAGTAAATCTTAAAAGTTCTCTCACACAAAATATTGTAACTATGTGAGGTGATAGATGTGTTAATTAACCTTATCTGGCAATCATTTTGCAGTATATACATGTTGCAAATCATTATATCATACACCTTAAACGTATGCAATGTTATGTGTCAGTTATATCCCAACAAAGCTGGGGGAAAAAAGTATGAGTTCAAAGTAGCTTTAACTTTGAACGTTAGTTAGATTTAAGCCATACTTTGAAATTGGCCATTCCTTTTACAACTTGGATAGTCAGTGACTCCTTATTCAAGCAAACATCAAAGATATGAAAAGGAGTTTATCAGTTACCTGACAATGGCCATGCTTGATATTTCTTTCATGCAATACACATTTTAAAAGACTATTTTTAATTGAGAAGCTACTTTGAACATAAGGGAATCATTCTTATTACTTTTATTTGTTACTCTAGCAGAATGAGCCAGTGATATACACATGGTATAACATTGGAGACCCATAGTATTTCAGTCCAGTCAGACGTCTATGGTGGCCTAGAGATTTGCAGGTTAAGTATTAAACCTGCCTGGAAAGTATATGACATATTAGAGGTGGCACACAGATCATAAAGTAAATTATAATAGTATTTGTTACCGTATAATTCACATTCTGTTGGTCTCTTCAGTTTAAAGCCAAACCAAAATAAAATTCTACATCATCATTTACTTAGATATTTGTCAGCACACAGTGATAAAGTCCAACATAAGTAAATTCAACCAACTTTTATTAGCTCTGATTATGTGTTGAATCTGCCTTATGCACTGACAATGCAAAAATAAATAAATGAATTGCACTCAAGAGGCTTCTGATCAAATAAGAACAATTTTGGCACATAGTAAGTGTCAGGGATACAGCTGAACTTGTACATGGATTATCCCATTTTATCCTTACAAGAACTCTTTCAGGTAGATTCTAGAATTCCCAATTTAAGGGTGAAGAAGTTGAGGTTTAGAGAAGCTAAGTAACTTGCTCAGTATCAAACAGCTAGAGAGTGGTGAAATCCAACTTTGAATCTAGGCAATCTGACCCCAGAACCCATACTCTCAGTCACTGTGATATACATTCCGGAAAGGGAAGCCAACATAAAAACTATTAACTAACTGCAATATTACAGGAAAAGTTTTATTCCAAAAGCATACACATAATTTTAAGGGAGCCCAGAGAAGGAAGTAATTAATTCCACCTAAAGGTTATGGAAGAGTGACAGAAGATGCAATATTTGAGCTACATGTAACAGCATAAGAATGCCTTTGAAAGGGAAGGGTATAGTAAGGAAATTCTAAGAAAAATAGCTTAAATAAAGATATGAAAATATCTGTCATTCAAAAAATATAACTAGGCTAGAAAGTAGGAGAGTAATGAAATATAAGGATGAAACGGTAGATTTAGAACAGTTTTGAAGGACCTTAAATGACATGACAGGGATTTGAAGATGTATAAACAGTTAGAAAACATGGAAATGTTTTTCAATTTTGAGCAGAAGTATGACATGCTTAGATTTATTATTCACTGAAGGAAGGAAAAGGAAGAGAAACCACAGATCAGGGAGATTATTAAACATTTGAAAACACTGAGATAATTGGAGCATTGTCAGTAGGGATGAAGAGAATGAGGACAATCAGAGTTATTTTGAAGTGTTGAGAGGCAATCCCAACAGAATAATATAACTGATTTGATGTGAGAGATGAGAGAAAGAGAGCATTAAGGATTACTCTGAGCTAGCTAGTATGGATGCATGCAAGAATATGTGTATGTGAAAGTCCTAAATTATTAAAGGAAGAAGGAGAAGAGGAAAGACAAGGGACAGTGAGGATGAAAGGAGATGAGAAATTAGATACAAGTTTAATTCAATTTTCATTCATTTCTTGAACAAATATTTATTTGTGGGCTGAGTACATGTAAGAACTATCTTCAAGTCTGAAAATACAGCAGTGACAAAACTGCTCAAATTGCTGCTCTGATAGAGCTTGTATTCTAATTGGAGGAGACATAAAATAAATCAACAAATAAACACATGGTGCATGAGAAGGTTTGAAGTGCTATGGAGAAAAATGAAGGGTAAGAGAGCTAGAAATTCGAGGTTAAGGTGAGGTGTTATTTTATAAAAGGTGGTAAAGGAACACATCTCTGGTCTGATAACATCTGAACAGGATCTAAAGAAAGAGAATAACAAGACACACATTAAGAAAAAAATTCTAGACTTAGGAACAGCAAGTACAAAGCGCCTGAGGGCTTCTATTAGACATCCCAACTAAAAATGTCTAAGGTGTCATTCAATATAGGAGTTTCTGAGTCTGGAGTTCTTGAGAGTGTATGTATTTGAGAGTCATTAGAATGAACATACATATAGCAGAGAAGAGGTCCAAAAACAAAGCCTTAAGTCACATCAATATTTAAAGACCAGAACGATGAGGAGGAACAAGTAAAGAGACTGAGGAATAATGGCCAAGTTTGTAGGAGGTGTCCTAAGAGAGTGATGACTGATCATCTAAAATTAAAGAAGCATTTCAAACAGAAGAGAATGATCAGCTTTGTCAAATAGGGATGGTAGGCCAAAATGTTGAAGGGAAAATACACCATTGAATTTAGCAATGTAGAGATCACTGAGGACTTAGCAAGAGTGGTTGAGGGGAGCATGGATCCTGAATGGAGTATGGTCAAAGAGCAATGTGAAGAGAGGAACTGGAGAGGGTAAATATGAAAGAAATTGTAAGGAGTCTTTTCATAAAGGGGCCCAGAGAATTAGGATGGTATTGGAGAAAGATACAGGGTCAAGAGCATATTTTGCTGAGATGAGCTAGGACAGCACATTTGCATGCTTCTGGACATGACTCAGTAAAGCCAGAACATGACAATGCAGGACAGACAGAAGATAATACTCAGAGTAATGCCCCTGAGGAGGTGACAGAAGAGGGATCTAGTTCCCTGTGTAGTGACTGGCCTTAGAAAGAAAGGTTTCTTCCACCGTAACAAGAGTGAAGGCAGAGTAAATAAAGACAGGTCAAAAATATACTGATACATTTGGAATTGAAAGCATGTTAAAATTATCTTCTGATTTTTTTTTGCTTTCTTAGGAAAGAGGAAGGAATATAATCAGCTGAAACAGAGAATGGGAGAAGAAGCTTGGGAAGTTTCAGAAGAAATGATAATGTGTAAAATGATCATCAGGAGAACGAAAAAGTGAATAGACGAGAGATACGTGATAGGACATATGAGGAAATTTGTGAGAGATTCCAAAATGGACACACAAAGATTACAGGTATTCTTCCCAGTGCATATTTTTGGGTTAACTCTTCCTTTCAATGTCTTTTATCTATTTTATAGCAATGTAAGGAAGAGGGAACTGTTAACAATGCAAAAATTTCTTCCATTGAAACACAAATGAATTGTGTCCAGTGGAATGCAGTTGGTTTTTCTCTTTTGGATAAACCAGGGTTTTGTTTTTTGTTTTGTTTTGTAACAGCTTTCTTGATATGTACTTTACATATCATGCAATTTACCCATGATAAACCCATTTTGCATCTATGAATTCATTTTACCATTCCTTATTGCCTATGCATGTGCGGTTCTTTGAATTCTACCTTTGAACAAGTTGCAACATTTTACAAGTTCCCACATTATTAATTTGTTAAACAAAATCTTTCATGTGAGTTCATTTATATTTGTTTGAGATTCATGATTTTTTTATTTAAAAAAATACGATTAAAACATGTTAAATTTGAATTGCCAGAGGGACTCACAGACGTAGAAGCAGTAGCTAGTTATAAGCAGGAGTTGGCTGGGGAAAGAGGCAGTCACATGGCATTGCTTTGTAAAAGGTAGTAACAGCATGGGATTAAATGAAAAGAAAACTGAAGATGGAAGATCAGAGATCATCAATATCTATGGAAATAATGAAAGAGAGAAAACAGCCAAAAGATTCTAAGGACGATCTATAAGAAAAGTTGAGACTATTTCACTACGATCATTGTTTTCTATTGCTACTACAAAAAATTACCTCAAACTCAGTGGCAGGAAACTACACAAATTTATTATCTTATAATTCCATAGATCAGAATTCCAAAATGGGTCTCACTGAGCTAAAATCAAGGTGTTGGTAGAGCTGTAACTCCTTACTGAGGCTCTAGAGAAGAACCCTTTTCCAACTTCAAGAGGTGGCCCGCATTCCTTGGCTCATGGACCCCTTTCTCCAACTTCAAAGCAACAGTGCATTGAGTCCTTCTCACATCAGATTACTCTGACTATTCTTCCATAGTCACATTTCCCTCTGATTCTCTTCTTGTGTCTCCCTCTTCTACTTTTAAGGACCTTTGTAATTACATCGGGCTCATCCAGACAATCTAGGATAATCTCTCCATTAGGACCAGTTATTAGCAACCTTAATTCCATCTGCAAATGTAATTCCCTTCTACTGTATAATCTAACATATTCACATGTTCCAGAGATTAAGACATGGACGTCTTCGGAGCTACTATTGTGCCAATTGCACCCATCGTATGGGAGGCCGAGGAAGGAGAATTTTTAATAGAGGACATAGTTAAGATTGTCACGTGTCACAGAATGATAATGAAAAACAAGAACAACCATGTGCTAGTGTTGGCCATCAGGAAGCCTCTGTTTTTTTTTTAGAAGAAATTTTGTTATCAGGGCCAAGATGGATTGAGACACATAGGACAAGTTTAAGGTAAATTCAAGACTGAAAGAAAACTATGGTATGGCATACAGAGTACTCTCCAAAGAAGTCAGATGGCAAAGAGAAAGAGCGTGGTAAGCAGAAATAACAGCAGAACCTAGAGAAGCTGTTGGCATGTGTACCTTTCAGTTTTGATTATTTATATTTTTAGAACCAAAGGGACAAGCTTATTTGTAGGTTGATGCTCGGTGCCCAACTGAGAGGCAAACTCAGATTCTCTCTTTTGAACTTCTGGGTCTTTGGCCTTATTATTTCTCCAATTTAGAGCATTTCAACATTAACCTTTGAAAACTAACAGCATGTTGTCAAGTACACAAAGCATCTAAAAGCACTTTCCGAAAATGTCCCCAAGTGAAGATGTTAGAAAACCCCACACAATCTATTATTATCATTGAGGTATTACTGTGGCTCCATTGGTGTCTCTCTGAGATAAGATTGTATCTGCCTGAAATGGCATTGATTCCATGTGTATACCAATAAGAAACCAAAAAGAAAAAGAACATTTGGAAAAAGAAAAGTAAATAACTGAGAAAAGCACTCTAAAAATCTGTGAATATCAAACATGGATCCCAAATGTACATTATTTGCTAATAACAGACATAATTTTGGTAATATAGCATCACAACTAAGCA
The DNA here is from genome assembly GCF_021613505.1 of Equus quagga. Classification (NCBI taxonomy): domain Eukaryota; kingdom Metazoa; phylum Chordata; class Mammalia; order Perissodactyla; family Equidae; genus Equus; species Equus quagga. The sequence goes on from NC_060267.1 coordinate 113,299,970, forward strand.
TGCGGATCCATCAATCCTGCTTCCTGCTTGTTGCCAATATGAATATCTTAATGAAATCAATGAGTTTGGGGTTAAATGTCACCCAAGTGGTCTCCTTGGGAGGCTAAGCCTGTGCCTTATTCCCGTGTATATCATGTATGCCTTTCTACTCTCTCAAGTTGAATTTTGTCTCTTATTCCAGTCACGTATTTCTCCTGCCCTCTCTGCCATGCAAAAATGCCACCAAATTTGTCAGAAAAGATTTGCCCTTTGTGAAACCAACCTGATTAAGTTTCATCAGCTCAGATCTCTCTGGATGTTTGGTAACCTCATTCCTTATTACTGTCTCAGAGATCTTGCCTACAGCCAAGGGCACATCTGCTCATTTATAATTTCTTGGATTTTTCTCACGGATTGGGGTGACATATTTTTGTTTTTGTTTTGTCTCTATATCCCTGTAACTGAAAAGCATTTTTGCTAAGTTTTCCTCATTTTGGTTTAAAACTTTATTTAGAAATAGATTTATATTTTTTCCAATTTATTACAATGATAGTTTCTTATAAATTAAAATTATTGGTCGATAAAAACCTCTCATGCATTTTCTGTACTTGCCAACGTGATCTTTCTTATCAAGAAATGTTTCTCACTGTGTCAGAGTGGATGAACACTTATTTTCTCTATTTCTCTTTTACTACATCAGTTTAAACTTCATAAACACCATAATTACACTAGACCAAACTCGAATATGAAATAAGAAAATGAAACAGCATCCCCTGATTCATTATGCTATATTGTCTTCCTCTCAATATAAAGATTAAATGACAGGGATAGTTTATGGAGATGACAAACATGAGTTCAATTTTTTTCAGACTCATAAGCAACAAAAGATTTTTTTTTCTATTATGAGTAGGGAAACTGGTTGATTCCCTGTATGAGAGAAGCCCTTGACATTTTCTGTTTATTCTTTCAAGATTCCGACAGTTCTGAATTTTGGTTCTTGTTTTTTTTTTCTCATTTCAATGTTTGAACATAAGCAATTTCTCCCGTGATGCCACATTGACTTTGTAAACATTTTACAAAGATGAGTATGCATCAGGCTTTTCTTTCTCCTCCTTCATACCCTTTCTTCACATTCTTTATCAACCTGCTTCCATGTTCTTCATAGGGGAAAAAATCAGACAAGAGAAATATATGACACATCTAGTTGACCTGGACTGGTGTGGGCATGTAGGAAAAAGTTTCATTTACTCAACCAGTACTTTTTAATTTTAAGGTTATTTTATGCAATTACATAAATAATAGATGCTCATTATGGAATATTTGCAAGACTCAGGAATACAAAGAGAAAAAAATACCCAATTTTGCTACCATGAAATACCCACTACTAAAATATTGGTGCCTATAATTCCAGGATTTTTTTCTAAACTATGCTGGCAAGTTTTAATCTCTGCTGTTATTCAGTTAAAAATATTATATAAGCATTGCCCCTGCTATTAATTGGCACTTGTGAAATTTTATTTTTAATGGAACTACAAATTTTGAAAATTTTATGGTAATTCATCATATGACTGATACATTTAAATAAAAATGTTTACATGATTCCATATTTTGGTTCTCTAATATATGATTATTTCCTTAGCATAATTTTCTGGAATTAGAATTAATGGATCCAAAAGAATTCACATTTGGGGTGTTTTGACAGTTATTGTTAATTTTCATCTAATTGAATCTTGTGAAGTCAAGAAATGCTTTTCGGTATAAATTTTATTCCAGCTGGAATTTGAAAGATGATGGTGATGATATTTTTGCTGATTTACCATTACATGTACTAACTTTTTAATCTTATTTAAGTCTTAACACAACTCTATGAGGAAAATGCTAATTCTACTCCATTTTATACATGGTAGAATTTGAAACTACTCAGTCTGGCATTAGTAGCCATGATCTTAAAACCCAAGAGTATAGGAGTTAGAGATGGAGGAATTTTCTAGAAAGAGGATAGGACAAGTAAATGCAAACACCCTGATTTGATAGAGATCAAGGAGCATTTGGAGAACTGTAGGAATCTTTGCTAAGGAAAGAGTTGACAAGAGATGGGGCTAGAAAGATAGATATCCAAAGTGACGTCAAGAAGTTCCTTTTCGCCATGTTAAAGAATGAGGAACTAATCCTGAGGGTTTTAGGGAGCCATAAACATGACTTAAGCTTGCGATTACATTTTCAATTTGAAAAACAGGTCCAAATTCTGCATGCAAAAGTGCCTGGGAAGCAATAGGTGCCATGCTTGCATTTAAGGAGCTTGACAGGGAGTCCAGCTACAAAGCGGTCTCCAAATTAGAAGGAACTATACAACTAGAAGGAACCACAACTAAAAAATATACAACTATTTACTAGGGGGATCTGGGGAGAAAAAAAGCAGAAAAAAAAAGAAGATTGGCAGTACTTGTTAGCTCAGTTGCCAATCTTTAAAGCAAAAAAAAAAAAAAGAAGGAACCAGACTTAGGGCAACACTATCTTTTTCTTCAGTTGCCCATCAAACCCCAAGGGGCCCAAGCGCCTCTGGCTGCTTCTGATTCCGTGACCTTGCCTATTCCTTCTGCTGCTTTGGAGGTATCTCAGGTGTCTCATCATCAAGTGTCACATACACTCAAGTATATATCAAGTATATATCGAGCGAGACAGTTCACATAGTGCTGACTTCGTGCAGCTCCACAAAGGGCTGAATGAAAAATATATGCTGGGGTTTTTTCTAGACAAAGAAATAAAAATGAAATTCTGTTTAGCTCTTCATCTATCAAACAGTAAATATTCAGGAGTGGCCTGGTGGCGCAGAGGTTAAGTTTGCACATTCCACTTCTGCAGCCCAGGGTTTGAAGGTTTGGATCCTGGGCATGGACCTGAACACTGCTTGTCAAGCCATGCTCTGCCGGGCCTCCCATATACTAAAAAAAGTAGAGGAAGATGGGCACAGACTTTAGGTCAAGGCCAGTCTTCCTCAGCAAAAAGAGAAGGATTGGTGGCAGATGTTTGCTCAGGGCTAATCTTCCTCAAAAAAGAAAAGTAAACATTTGTCTTAATTTTCCATGCTGATTCCAAAGTTAAGCAAGGAGACCAAGTTAAATTTAGTAAATATTTCTATTGTATATTGGCTATTACTTATTTTATTATTTCTTTTATGTGTTTCTTTTGGAGGCAGCATGGGAGAAGCTGACTGTCTTATCAACTTTTCACGAACACCCATAATTCACAACTGCCAAGTACTTTTGCTGGCAACAGCACAAGTGATAATAGAAAAAATAATGGAGAATTCACTCTTTTGTGTGTGAGGAAGATTGGCCCTGAGCTAACATCTGTTGCAAATTTTCCTCTTTTTGCTTGAGGAAGATTGTTGCTGAGCTAACCTCTGTGGCAATCTTCCTCTATTTTGTATATGCGATGCCACACAGCATGGCTTGACGAGCCTTGCTAGCTTCGCACCTGGGATCCGGGTCTGTAAACTCTGGACCGCAGAAGCAGAGCACACGAACTTAACCATGACGCCACTGCACTGCCCCGAGAATTCTTTTTTTGAGCCATGAGTTAGCTGTTAATCAGACTACTTAGCAGTGCTTCTTTCCCTGCGGCCTCTCATGTACAGTTGCTCACCCCCACCTCAAAACACCAAAAAAAGGAAACAAAACAAATGGGCAGAAGAGAAAAAACCCTTTTATTGAGATATATTTAGTGGCACTTTTTGCAACTCAAGTTGCCATTTTGGAATACTGTATATATTAGTTTCCTAGGGCTGCTGTAATAAATTACCATGAAGCAAGAGGCTCCAACCAACAATTTTATTCTCTCATAGTTCAGAAGGTTTAAAGCCTAAAATGAAGGTGTCATCAGGGTTGATCTGTTATGAAGGCACTGACGGAGAACCATCCCATAGCTCTCTCCCAGCTTTTGGTGGTCTTAGGCAATCCTTGGTGTTCCTTGACTCATAGATGCATCACTCCAATTTCTGCCTCCATCTTCATATCACCACCTTCTCTGTATGTTTCTTCCCTTCTTCTAAGGACTCCAGTCATTAGATTTAAGGCCCAATCAAAATCTGGTGTGATTTTGTCTCAATATTCTTAACTAATTACATTTACAAAGACCTTATTTCCAAAGAAGATCCCTTTCTTAGTTTCGGGTGTACATGAATTTTGTGGAGGACACTATTCAACCCATAACACTTAACATTTTTTTAAATATGCCGTGTGTGCTAACAGATGTTGTGTTGGGTATTTGGGAAAAACCAAATAAAATACTTTAAAGCTATTCCTTTATTGCTTTCATTAGAGCTGTTTCAAATTTCTCAGACCCTTTAAAATAAGAATTGCGATTCTTCTAGGAGCAATCTAATATTCAATGTTTTCCAAACTTATTAGGAGGCAGATTTTTTTTTTTTTGGTAGCATCATTTAGAATAAGTTTTTTTGTTTTTGAGTTGTGTTTTTTTTTTTTAACGAACAGTTCTTTGAAAATGCTGGGCAAAACCACCCCCAAGTACTTCATAGAAGAGCACTTCTATTTCGGCTTTCCAGGGGCTCTTGGAATTCTGACCTAAACTCTAGTACAAGTAGACTACACATCTCAAGAAGCCCAATGAAAACAGCAAAACTTGTCTGTCTTTGCCTTTTACTCTGATTTTCTGCAATCCTTATAAAAGTGAAGTAATTGCTTTTCAATATGAATCATTAGAAAATGGTAATTGTTTCTTTGCATGAGTTGAGAGAATGAGGTAGTTTCCTAGAATAATAATAACTAGCATATAATTAGCACATATTATAAAGCAGACACTGTATGAGATATCTTATAAAGTATTATTTAATGCATTTTAATCCTTACAACAACCCTGTAGGTGTTAATATTGCTTCCATTTGACAAATAAGAAGGCTGACATTCAGAGGGCTGTGACTTGACCATGTTCATACAGCTTGTGACATGAAGAGCCCATGCTCTTTGTCACTATGTGGACTTCCTCTCCGTATAAGTTCATATTTCTCTATTTTTTCACGTCATGTGCGTGTGTGCTTGGCTTATATCACTAAGTGCTATAGATAGTACTTTTTATTTTTTAACTTTATGAGCTCGTTAGGTTTCATTAAATGTGTGTAGTTGACTTGGAAACAAAAATGCTCACTTACATATAACCTCTCACAACAATCTGGCTCTCACAATTCAAACAGCAGTACCTCGAGCTGGTCACAGAAGCTGATTAGCAAGGTTTCAGGGTCGGGCTTGGAATTGCTGGCACATCTATTACTATTACATCCAGAAAATGGATGAGGTTAGAGATAAAAGGGTCTAATTAACAGGAGCTGCTTCAATATCCTCAATGACCAGCCAAAGATTAATCAGAAAGCAGGACCTTGCTTTTGAGACGGCTGAGAGATGATGCTGAGATGTACGTCAATGAACAATAGCACTAAAATGACTAATAGCCAATTATGTCTATAACCTGAAACAACTGGTTGAGAAATTCTCTAAGGCAGACATGAGCAATGAAGAGGGGAATCTCTGAATAATCTCTTGTCTCCAAGAAAATGCTTTTGTATCTCAAGAGTTTTAGAGAACCTGACAGATATGAAAATGGCAAAAGATTAATAATAAAGTTAATGATCTGAATATCCTGTTTTCATCACTGTCCTACGAGTTTCTTTTCCCTCAGCTCTTGGTCATTGATAGACTTATGGGAATTGCCCTGGGCTTGGAAGAAAATGTCATGAATGTCCTTTATTTTTGGCTATTTTTGTTTACCTCCATATGCCCAGAACCTGTAATAGTGCACATGATAATTGCTTAATACATATTTGGTGAATAAATAAGTAAATGGACAACAAAAATAAGAGTCTAATATTATAATTAATGAACTTCCTATAAACCCATCACCAAATTCTTTATTGATTATAAAGGGTTTAATCTGTTTTTGTTTTAACTGTATGCTTTTTTAAATGAATGCCTACTCAGAGCTCACTATCTTCCAGGTCCTAGTCTGAGGGCTTTGTGTGTGTGATGTTAGTTTACTCTCATCACAACCCTTTGGTCATTCAGCAACAAATATTTATTGAGTGCTTTCTCTGTGCCAGTTATTTTTAGAGGCAGAGCATAAAGCAGAAAGCAAAACCAATAAACAAAAAAAACCCTTCCTTCTCCTGAATCTAAAAAGAAGGTGATATTACTACCATCCCCTTTTGAGCAGAGCAGTTAAGCTATTTGTTCGAGGTCATGAGTAGCTGGTTCCAGGGTAAACCCAGGTACCTAACTACAGAGTCCCTCCTGCTAATCAAAACACACTGCCTCTGCACCAGCCACCACACTAAAGGATTTCCACAACCTATTCTATGTAATAATTCTGCAGCAATCGCTACCCAAGACAGAACGAAGATACATGCTCTCTGGATGATTGTTCAGCCTGAGCAAATGCCAAGTGCCGTTAAGCAATACCCATCTCTAAAACAAAGTCTTTCTGACTGAGTCGCCAAGGTTAAAGGAAATGTTTCCATAACCACAAGCAAATTAATTTGGAGTTTTGCATCAACAATAATGAGATGGGGCGATAAGAACCTAACCTTTCATTGTGTCACTTCATAACATAAGAGAGCACCTTTTCAGACTGGGCAAAAGGAATTACTTGCTACCGAGTTTTGTGCAAGTCTTTAATACTGCCTCATGAAAAACTCTTTGGCTGCTGAAATAACGAGTATAGTTTTTTGTGTAGAATATAGAAAGTTACAGTAGTGTGTCCCCCAACAACATGGATATAAGATTACACTAAAGGTGAGAAGAGTCAGATGCAATATATAGTGAATGAGATCACACATCTGTCGAAATAGCTCCAGGGGTTGTCTATAAACGCGCCTGAAAGGGTCTGGGAACACCTAGGGTCATTCAAGGGGTAAACTAAGAGGCAGAGCTAGGGTAGGTCTAACCAAAGCCTATGAGTTTTAATCAAGCACATGTTACCATGAATGACTAAAAAGACCATTAACCATTAGAGGTGTCTGCATAGACCCAGAATAGTAAAAAGAATAAGATTTTGGCAGTGTTTTTATAGTACTTTTCAGGCAAGAGAAATTCTAGCATGACCACTAAAACAATAATAATGCTAATGCTTACCGTGTATTTAACCAGAGTGGCCACTATCTAAATGCTTACTCAGTAAAGGATTAATCTTGCCCACAGAAATGTTTGACCCTTTGCCCTAGGAGTTTATCTCTAAACCCTCAGAATATCCTGTCTGATAGGAGTGTCTGTTTACCTGGGGCCTTGGGCCATGCCAGGTAGTCTTTGCTAACAATATGATTTATGGGGGGCTTTGGGCACACTGGATAGTCTATACTAACAATGGTGGGGGTGCAGACAGGCTTGGACCCTGTGATATCAGCTGGACCTCTGGAAGGGCTTGAGATTAAGGTAAGCCACATGGGCAGTCAACCAAATCTACATGATGGAGCATCAATAAGAATTCTGGACATTAAGCCTCAAGTGAGCTTCCCCACGTATTGCCATACATGCTTCCTGAGAGAAGTAAGCACTGTCTTCACAACTCCATTAAGAGAGGACCTCTGGAAACTCTGCTCTAGGGAGTTTCCTGGACTCTGCCCTATGTGCACCTTCTCTTGATTTCAGCCTGTCTTGTTTCATTGTAATAAACTGTAATAGTGAGTATAATGTCTTTGCTGAGTTTTATGAGTCTGCCTAGCTAATTACCAAGACTGAGGGTGATCTTGGGGACCTTCTGAACTTACAGTTAGTATCAGAAATGAGGGTGGTCGTGGGGACCCCCGAACTTTGCAGTGAATTATACATATTGTTTAATACTCATAGCAAATCCATGAAGTTGGCACAATTATTATCACGTTTCACAGATAAGGAAATAAGGCACAAGTGACTTGTGGAAAATCACATAGCCAAGAAGTAACAAAGTCAGGGTTTGAACCCAGTAGTCCGACTGCTAAGGCTGTACATTAATCACTTTGCTGTCCTCCCCACTAGCATAGAGATCACTATGGATGATGCTTTGTAAGGTACAGTGAGAATTTACAAGGCTTCACTACAATTTCAACAAATATCTCTCAAGACTACCCATATTCCATTCTGGCCAACCAACTTCCTGATATATAATTGTCTTAAAATATAGGTTTTATTATTATTCATGTCTAGTGAGGACAACAGATTTAGGAGATGGCTGCCATTGAAAAGATAGTTTGTTACTTATGGTTCCTAAGAGAAGGGGACATGCCACATCAAGCAGAGCCACATAGGGAAGGCACCGGGATCAGTCTGAGGCAGAGGGAGTGGAGGAAAATGGAAGCAAGACCTTTTATCGTGGTTTCCAAAGGAAGGAACAGGCAAGACAGGATAAGAAGGTTTAGGATGGAGTAGTTTGAATAATTTTAGGATGTAGGGGCTGCCCCTAGTTGTCTAGTACCTGGCCTTGGGGTGATTAGGGCAAGGGAATGGTGGCTTGGAGTATAAGAGTCTGATTAAGGAGGTAGTTAGGGGTACGGGCTCTGAACTGGTTAGTTTTCAAATGAAAGACTGGTCAAAGGTGAGTCCTTTACTATTTCTGGAAATTGGCTAGCCCTGGGAGGAGCAGTCTCTCTGTCATCAGCAAGACTCCGGATGTCCAAGTATCCAAAGTACAGAAAATAGGAAGGCGTGATTAATACAATAATCCATACTGCTAGGTAGCAGGGAAAAAAGAAATAGGGTATACATTCTCAGTGGGTCAATACCCCCCCAAGAAGGGGAAAACTGGTTCCAGGGGGTGGAGAGGGTGGTGAAAAAATGTTACTTTTTATGTATAAAGCACAGATAGAGATATATTATAAAAATAGATATACTGTATGTATGCTATTAAAATTTCATGGATGGGAGACTAAAAGGTCTCCTCTGTGGTGGGAGGAAGGAGATAATGAAATAAAGATTGAGAAAGACTGAAAAGGAGTATCCTGGATAATCGATGTAACTATTCTGAAAAATGAAAAGAAAAGCAATCCATTATATTAAATTATTAATGTATTAATTAATATAAACTAATATATTGTTTTTATGATTTATATGTAAAAGTATTATAAATTTGCTTACCAAGGATTTATCCTTAAAGACCTGATCAACTCTGCTAGGAAAACCCAATCTCTAAGTCCACTGAGCCAAGACTCAGGCTCAGAGATATGATGACCACAACTCTATGATGCTCTGTTTGGGCACCATCATTTCTCTAAGAGATTTCCTGTCTTCTCCCTCTAAAATATCAATAATATTATAAAGGCACCTTATAAAAAGGAAATTTCTACCTTTAAGTAGTCTGGGAGGCCATGTTCACCAAGAGTTTGCCGATCTTAAATTGGCTCAACGGTATTTCTCGATTAATTATTCTTTTCCTTTCCTATAATTTCTTCTGGATGTGAGGGGAAAAGGGAGGTAATCAGAAATGCAATGGGTAGTGCCTACTTTGGGAGAATGAAGTGAAATTGGCCTGATACACAGAAGATTAGCATAGAGCCTGCATATGAATAACACATGTTTTTGGGCATTCTGTTGTTTTTTTAATTGAAAAAAGACATGAGAAACTGCCTGGGGCAATGGAAATGTTTTATATCTTGTTTTGAGTGGTGGTTTCATGGTGAATGTAATTATAAAAACTCATTGAACTAAATACTCAAGATCATTGTATTTTATTAAATGTTAATTATACTTTGACTTTTTAAAATGAGTTCAGTGAGAAGACTGAATGAAAATTTAAATCTGGGGTTTGCAGGGTTGGTCACCTCACATATAACTAAGGTTGAACAAATAGACCACTAACCATAAGTTTGTTGTACTTTATATAGCAGCTGAAACTGCATTGGAAAATCACATATTTCTAAATTGAACTATAGAGTTCATGAGAAAATGGAGGTCCAGAAAGGAAACTGACTTTACAGATATGTCAACCAGAAGAAGAGTAATAGTAGAGAAATAATATTCAAGAACATGCGTTGATTGCTTACCAAATGCTAGGTACTGTATTAGAGTTTCAAATTTCTTATTTCATTTAATGGTTATACTTATCTTATGAAAAAGGCACTGCTATAATTCCATTTTTACCTTTTTGAGCAATGTGAGCCTTGACAGGTTATGTGATCTATTGAAGATCACATAGCTAAAAATTGTAGAGCTGAGCTTTGAAAGTTTATTTCTGATATCAAAGTCTATATTTCTTGACAACCAAGACATATTATTTCCATACAGTCAGTATTAGTTACCTTAGGCTAGTTTAATTATGCATGGTGAGTCATTAAATGGCAAGTTGAGTCATATTGGCCACTCGATTTAAATATGTAAAAGTTAGTTACAACAATAGCACAGTGAAACCAGATTGTTTTAATCTCTGAATGAATTGGTTAAGGGCAGAACAGTAATTGCTTAATATGACCAGCAGATGGCAATGGTATTCCATTAAGCCAATACAGCAACTTCAGGCAAATTAATGTACATATAAAACCCAAGCTGTAAAATAGAGGGAAGGTGCTGATTATGTTTACTGAGTAATTCTTGTGATCTTGACCTTAGATTTTTATGCACTTGGCCTATTGGACATCACAATTTGTGAGTTGTGCAAATACTTGCATTTTAATTGCTTTATGGGTGACCTAAGTGGAGGAAGTAATAATGACACATTGAAGGTAGAATGGTTCCAAGGTACCTAAGATAGAGTAGAGACAAAAAAGAAGTGTCTTATTTTCTTATTTGAAGGAAGTTTTCAAGCTTTCTCATAATGGGTATATGTTGGTTGTATGTATGCATATGTGTATATGTGTGTACGTATATTTATACATATAATACATATATATACATACTTTTTTCATTGTTGTTGTTGTTCTTAGTGGTATGTAAAGAGACCCAACATCATATGTGGATCTGTGACAAAATATGAATAGTTTTGGACTTAGGAGAATCTTTTTACCCCCAGAAGAGTGGAACATCCTCTGATAATAGTTCTGAATTCTGTAGATTAGAGATGCAGCTCAATGAGCACAGTGTCCATTCACATATGCAACAAACAAGGAATATTTGCCTCCAATGCTGCAAATGGTGTGTAGTGTGATCCATGTAGGCACCAGTTTCCTACAACCAGAATACTGGACAAAGAAAAGCTTCCTAGGCGAAAGGTAGTTATTTTACATTTTGAAAAATTAGTAGTGGTTTGCCAGAAAGACAAGGTAAGAAAGATATTCTTGGAGGGGGCACTAGCAAGTAAAACATGTATAGAAATAAAAAAGCATGGTACCTTGGTAAAGAACACACAGTCAGGTAAAGTGGAAATTGATATTAACATAGGGGAAAGAATCAGGGAAGGTCTTCTGGCCATGCCAGGATTTTGGATATTATCCTACAGGTATCTTTTAGATGAGTTTATCCATTAGAAAATTAGGAGACTTCTAACAAGAGGTAATGAAGGCCCAATCTAAAAGGATCAAAAGGAGGTGATAGATTGAAGAATTTTTTTCAAAATCACTTCCTTTCCTCACCCTGAAAATGTGTCAATAACCATGCTCTGAGATGGTTGAAAATAGGAAAGTGGAAGTAATATATATTTTAAAAATTAATAAAAGAAAGGTAAGAAACGTGGTGGGTAATGACTTTTGGACTCATGTAACATGTACCTACTACCCAGGTAAGACTTGTGTTGAGCATACGGACCCCAGAGACTAAGTGGTAGGGCGAGAGCAGGGATTCCCTAAGTAGAGAATCCAGCACCAAAGAGAACTGGTGACTAACGGTTGGAGATATCTTAGGGTTGGTCTAGAGCATATTTTACAGATAGTTCATGACATCCCTTCCCCAAGCAGTGCTCTCTGAGGAATATTCCCAATACCGTTCTGCTTTCTGTATAGCTTGGCTTTTTTCTCGACTGGAGATGTGATCAGGAATTTCCTGAATTTCTAAACTCTGCTTAAACTCTCCTCTGGAACACATCCATTTTATAAACAGCCACTCTGAATTTGGTCACATTGTGATTTAGTTCATAACCTGTCAAACAAGTCACCCATCTATATTCCCTAGAGGCTGTCTAGAATTCTCCAGGATTATATACCTATGACAGAAAAAGCAAGGCAGTCTCAATGCAAGAGACCTAGAGTCAGCACAGTGTGAAAAGTGACAATGAGATATAGTCAAGAGTCTGAGAATCTGAGTTTGCATCACAATTTGCCACTGATTGTATGACATACAATAAAAAGCTTTAACTCTGAAGCCCAGTTTGTTTACCTGTAAAATAAGGAGATGTAACACATCTTGAGACTCACTTTATGGCAAAGGTGTGGGCTTCTTTCTATTCCATTGGCTTGGCAGACATTATTATTCTATCATAGAATTCTTTCCCACTGAGTTCAGATATAGCCTTAAAAGATCTCTCATTGCAGGCAGTACTAAATGCAGATATCCATGACTAATTGATTGGAGTTGACATGGCAGAGACAATGTATCATCAATTCAGGTTTAGATAATCTGAATTTCCTGGATCTAACAGTCCACAATTGTTACATGGATTATTTCACGTGTCCATTTGTTAAAAAAAATACTTACTAAGTGTGCCCAGGATGTATAAGTTGGTGTGGTAGGCAATTTCAAGGATGCAGAAATGAACTGGACAGGACCTGACTTCCAAGGACTTAGAGGTAAGCAGAAGTGATGATGCCTGTACATACATTTATACAAAACAAGGTAGACAGTGGTGAAACCAGCAAACAGTTAGCCATTGATGATTAAGTAGCTAGGAACTAAATTTTATTTTTCCTTTTTGCAATTACTGATTAGAGGTTTTAGTTTTTCCCTTGCCCATTGTTAACTGTGCTGTTTTAGGCAATATACTATCTTACTCCCACTAGGTTCCTATAGATAATATCTCCCTGGATTCTGAGTCATCATGGTGATGGGTGTTTGAACTGTTTTTCAGGAATTAGAGCCCCTTGTCCACTTCAGGACAGTTGAGACCACCAACCCATCAACTGGGCCCATGCAGATGTCTGATAAGTGACCTTTTGATGTCAAGAGGTTAAAAATTCCACCCTCAGATCATGCTAACATCACCATTTTGTGAACATGCATCCTATGAAGAGCCATGAAGTCTGACTATACTTGCACAGGTCATCAATTGCCTCACCTCCCCTCATCTCCATCTATCTCCACATTTCAGACCACCTTGCCTCCTACCTCATAAATATCCCTGAATCCTTATTTTCAAGGAAGTGGATTTGAGACTCACTCTTTTGCTTCCTAACTTGGCTGCCTTGTGATTAAACCCTCTCTCTGCTGCGATCTTGCCATCTCAGTGTTTGGCTTTCGGTGCGACAGTCAAAAATGAACCTTGGTTTGATAAGGATTTGGCAAGTCAGCCAGGAGGTATGTCCAGAGGGACCTTTTTGCATGAGATTTGTCAGGCCCTTGCCAGTGTGGAGAACCTGTGGATGAGTCCAGCAGCTGCCCCGAGCATTTTCCCTGGACTGTTTCAGGATTTTTCCTGGTTTGGTGCTGCCAATTCCTTAGCACATATTTTCACTTTGGAGTAGAGAGACAGTTTCTGGGTTTGGAAGACGTCTTTTTTGGTGAGTAACTTTCGTACAAGTGACTGGATTCTTATTTCTTCTTCCTTTTGGTCTGACGTTTGAGAAGGAAGCGTTGGTTTGGTAGGGGATGCCTTCTGCAACTTCTAAAAAAGGAAGCCTTGGTCTGGCCTTCATTGTGAGGGTCTTGGTTTTGGGGATGCTTGATATTAGGGAAGAATTAGGGGATACGCTCAAAGAAGTTCCCTTGGCTTGGTTTGGTTTTGAGATCTGGTTCTAATGGCAGCATAAGTATAGTTTGACTGGCCATGTCTAAATCGTGAAACAATGGGTAACGCTAATTCGATTCCTACCTGCAGCCCCCTAGGCTGCCTTCTTCAAAACTGGGCAACTTTCAGTTATGAGTCCATGAGAAAGAAAAAGATGATATTTTTCTGTAACTCTGCATGGCCACAATATTCTTTAGACTCCAGAGAAAAATGGCCTGAAAATGGATCCTCAAATTATAGTAAAATCTTGCAATTAGAAGTATTTTCTAAATGGGAAGAGAAATGGGATGAAATACCTTATGTTCAGTCTTTTATGTTGTTATACCAGAATGAGTCTATACAGTGGAGATGTAAAATTTTGGTTCAAAAAGAGGGAAAGATAACAAAACCTGTTTGCTTGATTCTAATGATTCTAAAGAAAAGGAGGACAATTTACTGGTAATTCAGTGGAATACTCCAGCTGCTCCCCCTCCACCTCCATATGGTGATCCTTCCACTCCTCCACCACTGCCTGAGCCACAACCCCAGGCTCAGTCTCCCTTGGTCCCCAAAGGTCAAGATACAGGAATGGTCTCCCTGTCTCCTACTGCCGGGGTACCCAATTTGGCCAGAGAGCGCCCAAACCCAGGTGGGGCAATATCCATTAAGGCAAGTCCCTGTCAGAGGTAGAGATGTTGTGACTGGGTAGCCAATGAGGCTCATTTGGCTCCATTCTCCCCTTTCAAATTTAGACTTATTAACTGGAAGTATAGCATGCCTGTCTATACAGATGACACAAAAAGAATGGAAAACCTTTTTTCATCAATTTTTGCTACCCTTAACCCAACTTGGGAAGATGTACAAAAGCTATTGAACACACTCTTCACTTCTGAGGAACACTGGATGGTTTTAGAAAAAGCTGGGAAGGAAGCAAATCAGCTACACAGAAGAACCCCAGGCAACCCTGTGAGGACTGAGGCAGCCATAGCAATGCCAACTACTGACCCCAACTGGAATGTAAATACAGAAGATAGAGCCAGACTTGAACATTACCGGGACTGTCAAGAATCTGCTGAGTATTTTAGGTGCCTACTGAGTGAGTTATGGGGACAGGAGACCTGTAATTTATTCTGTAAACTGTCCCACCAGGGTTGTGTGCCCCAGCATGAGAACTGTTGCTTATGTGACCCTTATCTTGATAACCCTTGGGAAGAGGCTGGGAGGGTGAAGACTGATCCTCTCTTTCCCTTCTTTGTTTGTCTCATTTGTCACCTCCTTCGTTGTCACCAAGTCAGGGTTAAGTTCAGGTTGGACCTGAGCAGAACCTGGACCTTCAGTAAAACCAAAAACTTGAAAAGTTTTTTGCCAGAGACTTAGCTCTTGACTCTGGCATTGGAAACTCCAGCCCCTGACCTGCTCCAGGCCTTTGCCTCTTGCCTCCCTGGTTTGCCTTGTGCTGGCTCAGGGACTAAGTGCCTGGGATGAAGGGGACTTGACTAAATCTTATAACTACATTGACACCTGCAGTTGGGCTCTGCACCCTTCTCTGGCCCACTGATAATTGACACTGGGTTTACTGCCATGTGAAACACCTCAAACATCCCCAGAGACTCACCCCTCAGGTGCATTTTAACTAATTGGAAACACTTTCAGTTGGATGGGTTATGACCCAGAAACTCTATCTTGGAGAAAATTGAGTAGTTTCTCTGTGCCCTTGTAATGTAGCTGGACAGGTAGATCAATCCATAATGTCATTTAAGTTACAAACCAATTTCTGAGAAATCAAGAACAATTGTCCTTAAAAAATTCCTTGCAAAATTTGAAGTGCAGCTCTAGAGGAAGTTCTGGTTCCACCCATTTCCCTATCTCAAAGAGCTTGCCAACCCTCCAGGGAATATCTATCCCATAATTAATTCCTAGGACTGAAGAAAAAATAAGGGAAAAGGGAAAGAAAAAAATGGCCATAAGAGCGCTCTCATCAAAATCTAGCATTTTGAGTGTCTTCTCCACAAACAGTAGTAGAAAGGCTTAAAACAAAATTTGGATCCCTAACTAGTGTATTACTGTACCTGATTCATTGCAGTAATTTTAAATCAATAGGTGTGGAGACTCTGTGTATGTGTGTCTACATGTATGTTATATATGTGTGATATTTTACCTCCAGGTGGTATAATTTCTACAGAGCTCTATTCAATTGGCTAAAAGTAAGCACTTACATAAATTATGAATTTAATAGAAACTAACTCAAATGTCATTCAAGTTAACATGATAAAATTAATCTTTGGTGACTGAAAGCTTTTTTAAGTTTGTTGGTTTGATTAAAATGGACATGACCTCACAGTTATCAACAATGGATATGATGCAGACATGCAGCCTTTATTCTACATTTATTGGTCAAATAAGCTAATGTTATTTCTATTACAGAACTAGTTAACAAAAATAATAACTTAAAATGCCGGCTAACTTTGCCAAATGTCTCATGAAGTTTTGTAGGCAATCTAAATAATTATTGTGAGTGAGTAAACTAAATAGATGTGAAAAATATAAAAGAATTGGGTGGACTTTTTAAAATAATTGTGTGTTATGGCATGTATATTTAAGATAACTTCCAAAATCTCTCTGGTAACTTGAAACTTTGAAGTTTTGCTAGCTAAAATTGAATGATAAAAACTCACTGAATATCTGGGTCATTTTTCAAATAAGATAAAATACTGAAACATTATTGCTAGACATGCCTAGGTTTACCTACTTATTAAAAAGAGATTAAAATATGTTGGGATCTATTAATAAACATGTCTTGTATTTTATTAGAAATTGTAATATGAAGTAGCATGTTTCTAGAAATTATGAAAAGCCTTTATAAACTTGCCGAGCCACAGAATGCTAATGTAAAAGACTGTCCATAATTGCATGCTTTTTAGTTTTAACTAAGTTCTGTAAGGGTTAAAAATTCTAATTCATAAGGTAATTAAAGCTACTAAAAATTAATAAGGAATGCACTTTTGCATTCAAGGAAAGTAAAATGTATGTTTTAGTAAAGAAGGTATAAAGAATGGGAATATATTTGTTTGTTTTTTTAAGAAAGATAAATTTGTCCTAAGTACTAGAAGGTAAGAAAGAAAGCCTGGGGCAAATTCTTAATGTAAAAAGAAGTTAAGGAAGGTCTGTGGAAGAGGAACTCTCTAAAGAGTTTTATGCATGGTCAAGTTGGTTAAGATTGAAGTAAATATTATTTAGTAGATGAGTTTTAGTGTCAAAAATAAGCTGGCACAAAAATTAAAATTTGATTCTCTCTCTCTTAAAAGGATAATTTTCCTGGACTTTTAGTCTACCTTTGATGAAGAGGTTTTTCTTTATTTTTGAGTAAGTCTACCTAAAAGGACAAGAAATCTGTTTTGTTAAAATAATTTCCTATGTTCAAAAAGACAGAAGTCTCTCCATTAAGATTTTTTGACTGTTTTAACTCTTGGTTCGCCCTTAACTGTTTCTGTTGTCACTTTGATTGAATGGATAACTGATTGTTGTTTCACAGTGAGCGTTGTTTCCTATTTGACCAAGTGTTTTAAACTCTTTTGATATTTTTGACAAGCTTCTCTCAAAATTCAAATCCTAAATGAAGTCTTGCTTTTGACCTGAAGGAAAAAATTTTCTTTGAGGATTTTCAGAGGATGCCTGGTCTACTAAAAGAAATTCATTCTTTCTCTTTATATAAACAAAAAGACACTAAACAAATTAGGTTTATTTGGTGTGTTACATTACATGGGAAATATTGTCAAATAACTGATGATAAACCTTCTGAGGGGTATTATGCAGGTAAATGTTATTGATATAAATGTTTTAAAAATTATATAACATTCCTAAAATTCTTATCTGTCCTGATTGTCAGCCACAATTCTAGTTGTTATCATGAAGTGTTGTTTGTTACAGAGATAGCCAAGTTTCTTTGTCAATTGCCTTTTTGAGTCTTTTTTCACTTTCAGATAATTGCTGTTTTATTCTGATGCTTTTGCATATGTTTCATCTTCAGAGAAATTCATGGAAAAGACTGTGACACTTATTCTAGAATACAGGCTTCTGATAAACTTTCTAATTATAAAACTGAACTGGGTAAGAAATTACAGAACTCTAACAGAGAAACAGAACTTTACAAAACAGCTATCAGAAGATTAACATCAAGAATTGATTACAATTTTAACACTCCACTTACACCAATGGATAGATCATCCAAACAGAAGATCAATAAGGAAACACTCACCTTAAAGGACACATTAGACCAGATGGATTTAGTAGATATATACAGAACATTCCATCCAAAAGCCACAGAATACACATTCTTTTCAAATGCCCATGGAACATTCTCCAGGATTGATCACATATTAGGCCACAAAACAAGTCTCAATAAATTTAACAAGATCGAAATAATACCATGCAACTTTTCTGACAACAAAGGTATGAAACTGGAAATCAACTACAGAAAGAAAATCAGAAAAGCCACAAAAATGTGGAGATTGAACAAAATGCTACTGAACAATGATTGGGTCAATGAAGAAATCAAAGAAGAAATAAAAAAATTCCTGGAGACAAATAAAAATGAAAACACGACATGCCAAAATCTGTGGGATATAGCAAAAGCAGTTCTACGAGGGAGGTTTATAGCAATTCAGGCCTACCTCAACAAAGAAAAATCCCAAATAGGCAATCCAAAAGTGCACCTCAAGGTACTGGAAAAATAACAACAAACAAAGCCCAAAATCAGCAGAAGGAAGGAAATAATAAAAATCAGAGCAGAAATAAATGAAATAGAGACTAAAAAATCAATAGAAAAGATTAATGAAACTAAGAGCTGGTTCTTCCAAAAGATAAACGAAATTGACAAACCCTTAGCTAGACTCACCAAGAAAAAAAGAGAGAAGGCTCAAATAAATAAAATCAGAAATTAAAGAGGAGAGATTACAACGGACACCTCAGAAATACAAAAGATAATAAGAGAATACTATGAAAAGCTATATGCCAACAAATTGGATAATCTAGAAGAAAGGGATAAATTCTTAGAAACATACAACCTTCCAAAACTGGACCAAGAAAATGTAGAAAATTTGAATAGACCAATCACCAGTAAGGAGATCGAAACAGCAATTAAAAACCTCCCCAAAAATAAAAGTCCAGGACCAGATGGCTTCCCTGGTGAATTCTATCAAACATTCAGAGAAGACTTAATACCTATCCTTCTCAAACTCTTCCAAAAAATTGAAGAGGAGGCGAGGCTTCCTAACTCCTTCTATGAAGCAAACATTATCCTGATACCAAAACCAGACAAGGACAACACAAAAAAAGAAAATTACTGGCCAATATCACTGATGAACATCGATGCAAAAATCCTCAACAAAATACTAGCAAATCGAATACAACAATACATTAAAAAGATCATACCTCATGATCAAGTGGGTTTCATTCCGGGGATGCAGGGATGGTTCAACATCCGCAAATCTATCAACGTGATACACCACATTAACAAAATGAGGAGTAAAAATCACATGATCATCTCAATAGATGCAAAGAAAGCATTTGACAAGATACGGCATCCATTTATGATAAAAACTCTAAATAAATTGGGTATAGAAGGAAAATACCTCAACATAATAAAGGCCATATATGACAAACCCACAGCAAATATCATTCTCAGTG
>NC_060267.1:113319554-113319898 GCF_021613505.1 Equus quagga
AAAAGCGATCCACATTGGAAAAGAAGAAGTGAAACTGTGACTCTTTGCAGATGACATGATTTTATATCTAGAAAACCCTAAAGAGGCCAGTAAAAAACTTTTAGAAATAATAAAGGAATACAGTCAAGTTGCGGGATACAAAATCAATGTACAAAAATCCTTTGCATTTCTATACACTAACAAGGAATTAGCTGAAAGAGAAATTAAGAATACAATCCCATTTACAATTGCAACAAAAAGAATAAAATACCTAGGAATAAACTTAACCAAAGAGGTGAAAGATCTGTACACCAAAAACTATAAAACATTGTTGAAAGAAATTGAAGAAGACACAAAGAAATGGA
>NC_060267.1:113922316-114029806 GCF_021613505.1 Equus quagga
CTTCACAATTTAAAAATATTTTTATACGTCACTACCGTTGTGTTCAATTATAAGACTTCCGAAGTTTTAGATTCCCACATTCTCTCTTGCCTTAAAAGAAAAAGAAATCTGTCCACACATATATCTATATCCATATAAATCTATGGATATATAGATTTGTATCTATATCTGTATCCTCAATTTCCTGTATCTCAGCTTTCCTATTAGGATTTGGTTTGCGCTTTCAACACAAACAAACAGATTAGGATTTTGTTTAAGCAATATCTAATTATTACTTTTATTATTGTCATCATCAATATAGATCAAATTTAATCAACCATTGTAAATTCCTCAGGTGACAAATCACTAACTCTAAACTCATCAAAAAATAAATACTAAATAATTAAAGGATCTATCACATTGACTTTTTTTTAAAATGTGATACAGTATGATAAACTCTCTTCAGACTTCAAAAATACTTTAGAAAGATCTTTGGAGTTTTAAGTGAAGTAAAAGTGTATTAAATTAAAAAGGAAATTTAAAAATACATATCAGTTGCTATATTTTAAAGTCTTCCTCTCTTGAGGCTATATTTTCTTTTGGAAAAGAAGTGATGAGGGCCTCTATGAGCAATCGCAATTTTTGTTTGACAATAAAATTACTGGTAATGTGCTTATTCGTTGAAAAGTTATTCTTTGGCCTAACTAATATTAATATATGAACTTATTCCAAAACAAGTATTGAGCTTATATGACTCTTCTTTATATCCATTTTCAGAGGATTAGTGGGATCAATCCCCCTTCCACACCTTAAGCCACTCCAATCTATGCCCATGCTAAGATATTTTGGAGTCATGCAGATATAATTACATGTTCTAATTCATTAGAACAAATTTTTGCAGACAAAATTTGGGAACGCTTTGGATTATTCTCTAAATTTGGAAAATAAAATAACATTGTGTGCTATATCTCTACTTCTATTATATTTTTAAAAAAGAGAGAGAATAAAGAATAAATATAAACCTTTTGGATTCCCAAGCACTATTTGGTTAATTTGTTTTGGTCTGATAGTCCTTTATTGAGTGATTCTTGGTCTTAGAATTAGGAAGTGACATTCATCTCAATAATCAATAGATGAACTTTCTTTCTCTTGTACCTTCCAAACAAGTAAAAAGATCCAACTGTTACCAAATTCAGAGCCCAACTCTAAACCTTTAGAACTTCCCAAGGATCTGCTTGTTTTACCTGAAAGAAATAGTTGTTCCACTTGGCTGTCTCGAAGATTTTGTTTTGTTTTTGCTTGTTTGTGATTTTCGGGGTATTTTAGTTACTTATTTTCTCTGACAACCTATTATTGAAGCTTCACGTTATCATGAAAATATTAAGCTCAGATAGAAATTTTAAAAAGTTGGGTCTAAATGCTGAATTTAGTGATAAATGTAAGTTGAGTTCCAAGATTAGTCAGCATGTCTGAAAGCAAATAAAATGTTGGAAGACAGTTTTTTAAAATTTCAGATGACACATATTTAAGAACAGATTTTGAAATATCAGTATTAAAGATCATTTTAGAATACATTATCACCCTCTATAAAACAGTTGTTAAAGTATCCATAAATAGAGATATGCTAAATAATAATAAGACATTTCTAGCCCACGTACAAAACATCCTAATTCCAGATGTTTATTATGAAAATTTAGTCTCTTGCAACTCCTATGTCCTATGTTGTCTCAAGGACATAGCAGTGGGAAGTTACAAAAAGCCACGCATATCGCACCATTCTACAATTGTGCATGATTGGCTCCCACGAAAACCCCAAACAGGAAGGTTTTGACTTCATTGATTTGCTCCTTGCCTTTCCCTTGAGTTGTCTGTATTGAAATATGTATTTTTCACCCGGGTTCACGAGGTCCCTAAGCCTTTTGACTCTAACCATGTCATCTCTCCCTCCACTCAAATGAAAAATATATATTTTTTAAGGCCTGAAATGAATTTTTTCCCCCGCCAAACTTTCAGTTCCCTGGAATGAGTTTTTGACAGCTAAGCTATTTTACCAAGCAATACATCATCAAAGCAACACAGACCTGACAGTCTATCACACGGGGCCAGAAGAAGTATTACATCGGTAGATCATAGAACCACGTCACTCAGGTGATACATTCACTGCACTGTCACAGGCCTGTGGAAACCTACACAAGTGACTTAGACCTTTCAAGGTTTATTTAAAGGAATATAATTTATTTAGCAAATCCTGTCCAGTTCTGAGGGAGAGTATCCATTTCCACTGTACCTGGAGAGAGAGGTAGTAAGGGTCTTTTGGGGCTTAAAAAAAAATTTAAGTGGGAAAATGAAGCCAAATCAAAGGGAATGACTCCCCTTCCATATTTAAAAATGGGAGTCCAGCTGTGATTTTCAATCTCCTTCTAAAACTGTGCTGTGTGAGAAAATTACAACCCTCCACCAGAGCCAGGGGCGCAGGAGATGAAGCTCATCCTTGGTGTCTGCTCACTCTTAGTTTCTGCATAAGTTTCTCTTCAGGTGCCAGCTCCCCCATTGGAATTTCCAAGCTACTCATGGTTCCTCACTGTGACAGGCTTTGTTCCAAGGCTGTTCATGCTCTCAGATTTCTGGAAGACAACAAGACCCTAAAACCCTGGCTCTGCCACTCACCAACTCTGTGATCTTGGAACTCTTTCTTTCTCAGCATGTGTAAAATGGGAATACGATTACTTACCACATAGGATTTTTGTGAGGGTTAGACAAGATAATGCATGCGAAGTCTGGAAACTGTGCCTGGCACAGAGGAAGCAAGTAATTAAGACTAGCTCTTATCATTTTTACCCTCATTTCTTCTGCCTAATTATTCTACCTGCTTTCTAATTACTATCTCTTTGCATTTTCTGTAGCACTCCAACTTGGAGCCTGTCTCCTCCTTAATATTACTGCCTTAGGGGGTCCTTTCCTAATTACCTCCCTCTGTTTTATGTTTTCATAGCACCAGATACTTTTTCTTGGTAGTACTTATTGCAAGTGTATTTAGTTCATTGTTAAATATCTGTCTCCCTCTGCTGTAAATTAAAGATGGCTACATATTCTTTGCTACTCCTTCCATTGAGAGTTAAAGGAAAATTCCCCACCTTATGAATCTGGGACAGCTTTAGTGATTTGATTGACTAACAGAATTTAATGGAAGTGGCATTCTGTGATTTCAGAGACTAACTCAGAAGAAGCATTGCCACTTACACCTTGTTCTACTGGAACAATGTCTTTGAGGAAAGCCAGTGCCATGGAAGAAGTCCAATTACCTTGAGACTTCCATGCTGTGTGGAAGCCCAAGCAGCCTCTGGGAAGCCCACATGGAGAGGAACCAAGGCCTCAGCTGACAGTCCTGACTGAGCTCCCACTTGACAGTTACTACCAAATTGCCAGCCAGCTCTTGAAACTGGATCTCCCAGCTGCAGTTAGTTGCCCAAGCTGTGCCACACTGAATAGAGAGAAATTGTTTCACAGCCCCGATTCAAAGTGAAAATTGGTGAGCAAAATAAGTGATTGTTGGGTTTTAAGCCAATAAGTTTTAGCATGGTTGATTACCCAGCAGTGGATAACCAGAAAACTCACCTACATCATGAGTTCCCACAGGACAGGAACCATGTCTATTGTTCACTGCTAGATCCCCAGTGCCTCACAGGTGCCTGGCCTATAGCAGGTGTTCAATAAATGTTTGTTGAGTGAATGAATGAATGCGAAACATCAAAGTACTGAAGAGACTGGGATATGATTGGAAGAGAGAAATTAATCTTTGTTATTTTGTTAGTTCATTTATCACTTCCAAATAATGATTCCTTATCTAGATAAAACAGAAGTACCACATCATTGGGCACTTTCAACTGATTCAGTAATAGTTATTGAACACCACTCTGCCCTGGTTGCTGGAGTTATAGCCATCGATTAGACAATCACTGAACTCTTCTAATTCATGATCGAGATCTCTATTTCTCAAACTGTAGTCTATGGACCTGCATCAGAACTTCCTGGAAATGTTTATTAAAATTTCAGTTTCCTGGGCGCCACCTCAGATCTGCTGAATCAGAATCATTAGAGGAGAGACTCCATAATTTGCAGTTTTTAACAAGCCTCCTGGTGATTCTTATACACTTTGAAGTGTGAAGCCAGGTCTAAATCACAGAGAGTTTCTCAACCTTTCCTTGTAGTCAGCAGGACATTTAATAAAAACAAAACACAATAGATTTCTAGACCTCTCTCTAAATCCACTGAATCATAATCCCCAGGGACCTAACCTTGGAATAGTTTTTTGTGATTCTTATCATTAGGAAAGTTTGGAGAGGGGCCGGCCTGGTGGCACAGTGGCTAAGTTTGCACATTCTGCTTTGGCGACCCAGGGTTCACTGGTTCAGATCCTGGGTGCAGACCTATGCACTGCTTGTCAAGCCATGCTGTGGCGGTGTCCCACATAAAATAGAGGAAGATGGGCACGAATCTTACCTCAGGGCCAGTCTTCCTCAGCAAAAAGAGGATGATTGGTGGCAGATGTTAGCTCAGGGCTAATCTTCCTCAAAGAAAAAAAAAAGAAAAAGAAAGTTTGGGGAACAATGCTCTATTTCTTATTTGTATTCTTATTTTGTTTGCGTGAAGAGGAAATAAGCACAAGAGGTCTTTGCGTCTCCAGGTACCTGGGTATTTAAAAAAAAAAAGATTTAATGAGAAAGCGCTATTTCCCAAATCACATAACTAGTAAATCAGGCTGGACACTGTTTCCTAGCTCATTATATTTTTCAGTATTATAGCAGCATTTCCTATGTAAGGTATATTTTATTATTGTCAAGAAAAATTAGGATTTCTGACACCATACTAGGGTGGTAGTAAGATGGATAATTTTACATCTCCTCAAAGAATACCACCTAGTTACATACCTGTTTCATCTATGGTTACGTAGAGCCTACAAAAGGTCTTTGGAATAATTTCCCATCATGTACATTCATAGCCTAGCGATGTTTGGCATGAATTAGATGGGTAGTAAATGACTGATGAACGAATGGATAAATGAATGAATGAACGAATGGAGAAGAGACCTCTTCTGAGTCAATCTGATGTTAGTATGGATTTTGGTGGCTGTTACCAAATTAGGCCTAGGCAGGGTGGCATAAGAGGAACCATGTGGATGCCTTGACTCTGCATGAACTCTCTAAAGCAACAGTCATACTTTTCTCCCTCTTCCTCACTCCAGCATGCAAGATTTTGACTGTGTGTGTGTTCTATAGAGGCAAAATGAAGTGCTCGTGTGAGGCTCTCAAACAAGTAAAAGCATTCAAGTGAAGATAAAGCAGGGTTTGAAACTGTCAGGTCACAGCATCTGTCTAGGCCCAACCTGCATAGAATGTTTTTATCGTCACTAACATAATTACATTTCCTCATTTTAGAAGACTAAAAATTAATTCATCCAATTTTTTTTCCTGCAAACCTATCATGTGGATGGACTGTTTTAAGAGGGATATAAACTCAGAGTGCAACCTCTCCTTTCCAGAACCTGACCAAATAGGGGGCAGAGAGGGCAAAGTCCAGATGAAAGTAACACAAAGTGGAAAGTGTGTCCATCATTTACCCAAGCAAGGTCAAGATAAGTGTTCTGAGATATTTGTTTGATGCTTGCTTGACTGGTTGGGATAAAATCTGGGAAGACTTTAGAAGAAGCTGTAATATTTGATCTGAGCCTTGAAGGATTTCAACAGAAAGAGTAGAAAGAGACTTCTGAGTAGAGGAAATAATATGAGCACATCAGAGAGGTGGCAAGAACAGGACATGTTTTGAGAACATTTTTGTGTAATCGGAGTGTCTATGAAGAAGAAGAATAAGGGAATTTATTGGTAATGACAGAGTCAGGCCCTGAATGGACTTTAATGCTAGGTCAAGAAATATGAACTTGGGGGCCAGCCCCATGGCCTAATGGTTAAGTTCAGCATGTTCCACTTTGGTGGCCTGGGTTCAGTTCCCAGGCGTGGACCTACACCTCTCATTGGCTACCATGCTGTGGTGGCAACCCACATACAAAATAGAGGAAGATGGGCAACACATGCTAGCTCAAGATGATGTTCATTCACCCTGAGCTAACATATGAGGGGCACCACCACAGCATGGCTGATGAATGGTGTCAGTTCTCACAAACCAGGGCCATCAAAGTGGAGAGTGCCGAACTTAAGCGTTACACCATGGGGCTGGCCCCTAAATAGAACTTTTTGAGTTGATGGAAATGTTGTAGAGTTGCGTTGTCTAATACTGTATGCACTGGCCCCTTGAAGTCATTTAACACATGAAATGTGACTATTGTGACTGAGAACTATATTTTTCTTTTATCTAATTTTACTGTATTTAAATTAAACGACCACATGTGGCTAGTGATTGTAGTATTGAACAGCACAGTTCTAGATAATGATAAGCTGTTAAAGTGTTTTGAGCAGGGTAGGATCCTTTGGAAAACTGAAGTTTAGGACTATTAGTAGCTGGGGAAATATGATTTTAAATGGGGGCATCCCCACAGCAGTTTAGAGTGGTGTTCTCTTATGTTAAAGGATTATTAAAGTTGTTATGCTTTCGGACCCCTGTCTGATCTATCATGACATCTATAACAGCAAGGCTTTTTACTTCTATTACCCAGTCAAATCTCTTGCTATATCAAGTGGTAACTCAGGAAATAGCTTGTGTCATCCCTGTGTAATTTGAACATCTTCACTTTTCTACAGTTGATTCAGATTCCACAGTGTCTGATGACCTTTAGATATTTTACCCCCACATAACTCCATCAGGGGTAAAACTGATAAAAATTGGTGATGCTTTAAAAACATACAATTACAGTGGCTTCATTAAAGAGTGTTTCAAGCAACTTATTCTTTGTATCAATAAGATACACGAGTACTCAAGTTAATGGTCAAACTTTTTCCCCCTCTTATAATGAACCATAAAATTACAGTTGGGAATCAAGAGTACTGTAGCAGATAAGTAAGGCAATTTTCCTCATCATTTTTCCTTTTGTTGTCGATCTTGTTGCAAAGCCCATTGCCTTTTCAATGAACCATGATGGGAATATTCAGATTGTGCAATGCTCAAGCATATACACTTAGGTCAAGCCAGGCTGGTTTTGAGCTGTTCATTTTAAATAGGTTATGCCAAGTAAAATGTATGTCTGGAAAGTTTTTTACTAGATGATGTACTCCTATGGCTTGGACCTGTTTGAATAGGAGAGAAACTATCCCTTTTTGATTATTTGAAAAGAGATTCTGGAATTTGACCTTGTATATGCATGTTAGAACATCTAGTTTTTCAGGTAATTAAAATGCTATTTTGAATTATGTTGCTATAAATTATTATATATTAGCTATGCCTTCTTTGGATGTTCTATAAAGAAAGAGCTTACTTTTGCTCAGAAGCTGAAGTTATAGTGAAGAGGCAAACATCTCTGGGCTTTGTTCCATAGCAACGTATTAGAAGAAGACAGTACAAGTCCCTAAACGGCCTTTATGGGGTCATTGTAGGGGCTATTAGGACCAGTGTGTAGTCATTCTGAAACCTAGACTCCTTCCTTATCTGTAAAATGGGGATGATGATATCGACTTCAAGGACTTGGTGAGAGAATTAAATGTTACAATATGTATACAGTAAGTGGCATTTAGTAAATATATGGTGCATATTAGTACCATGAAAGACTAATACATTTGCTATTATTTTGGCTAACATTTTTCATAGATAAACCCTGGAATTTCAGAGGCTTCATAGAATAGAAGTTTATTTCTTGCTGATAAACATTTCTGACTATCATATGGCTCTCGTCCAGGTGGTGAATCAGGGACACAGACCCCCTCCTATTCTGTGACACCACTATCTTCAACACTAGCTTCCAAGTTTGCCCGGGGCACTGTGACTATTCTAGCCAGTTAAAATGAAAAGAATATGCAAAAATACTTGAAGATTATAAGTGGCATGTGTCATTTCAGCCCACGTTCCACATTGCACATGACCTCACCAAACTGCAAGGGTGGCTGGGAAATGTAATTCAGCTAAGTACTCAGGAAGAAGAGGAAATAGATTTTGTGAACACATTACCATCTGTGCAACAAATATAGTTGGTTTTCCAAGGTTGATGTACAATTCTACATGTGAGCTATTTGTCTTCTTATTTGTAGAAATGGACCTATCTTCAACAAGAGGAAGTTAAACAAGAACTGAAATGGCTTTCTATGAGAGTAGAAAAGAAACAGGGGGCCCCTTAAGAAGGAAGGCTGCACACTGGAGATTTCTCTTTCCTCCAGGCAGATCCTTGGTCAAAGGGGAAGGCACCCAGGTAGCAAGCAGCAGCCTCCCGGGAATGTGTGCTATGGAAGAGGTGGCTAGGAGCACTGTAATCCCAGTAGAGTTGCACTATTGTTGTTGTTTTCAAATTAAAAATAATCCCTTTTGGTTTCTGCATGACATGACAACGCTACCATTGGGATAAAGTTCTCATAGTTTTTGACCACTTTTCTTTGTATTGTTGCAAAGCCACCAGGTGAATCTAAAATAAAATGTGTTTATTTGTTTTAGTATATGATTTGTAAGAGATGAGGATAAAGGTAATCATTGTTGAAGTTGGATCCATGAAACTCAATCAGTTTTCTCTTATTCAAATAAAAATTTTCCTTCAACCTTACATTTCCATTTTCCTGCAGTTAACTCTTCTGTTTTCCACCCCTTCAAGATTTTTCTGCCTTCAATATTTGACAGCTCACTGCCTACTCCTCTTCAATCCACAACCATCTGGCTTCCCTCATACTGACCATATTCTTAACATGTTCACCAATGTCTTCTATGCCTCTCCTCTTACTTCTCTGCAGCATTTGACCTACTTTGCCAAACCCAGAGAAAAGTTCCTCTGTCTTCTGTCTGGTTTTCTTAAGAAATCCAAATGTGTCTGTCATTGTAACTACTCCTATTCTCTTTATCTCTGTATCTAACCTAACACAAACCCCTGCTTGTTTATATATGCTTTCTCAAATTGCCTTCGAACATTGCCACTTCTCTCCAGCCCCACATTGAGGTTATCATTATCTTTGCCCAAATTGTGATAACAACTGAGCGGTCCCTTCCACCCATCTGCCCCTATCTTATTCCATCTAACTTTTTTTTAAGTGCACATTTTATTTTCAATTCTGACTAAGCCATTTTTTTTAATTGAGGTAACATTGGTTTACAATCATCTAACTTATTCTTTATGCTGCAGTCTGAGTGGTTTCTTTAAAATGTATATCTCCTTAGGTCCCTTCATGAATAAGATACTGCAGTTGCTCCTTATTGCTCCTGTGACAGAGTTCTGACTGCAAGTTGGTGTCACATGGCCTTACTCTTGCTTTTCACTTCTTCTGGGTTGCTTGACCATCTGACTTTTCACTCTCTTGGATTCAGGTGCCCTGAACTTCTTTCAACTCCTTCACAGTGACTTCATTTCCTTAGTATGCTAAGAGCATTTGAAAGAGCAAATTCATAGAAAATAATGGATATATTAATTGCATTGAACGGGGTACAAAATTTATAAGTCAGTAGGATTGATGAACAGTAATTTGAAAGTTATTCCTTTCATTATTCTTTTTCTCAATTGGTCACATTAAATGTAACCAGTGACATCTTATTGGTGTCTTCTATGAGAACGATAAGTTCTGGATGTTGTCTTGCTGGCTGGAGACAGAGAAATTAGAATCGGTGGTTTTCTTTTGGGCTTGTTTTTCTGTATTTCTATTTTTACTAGAATCAAAATGGTTTCTTTCAAGATGCTACCATTTCAAAAGAGTAAATAAAGCCCTTGCTTTTTATGGTCATTCTTTCTCAGATGTTTGAGATAGTATAAAATATGTCAGTTAAGATACAGTCATCTCCAAGTAACCACAACAATAACCAAAGGAACAGTAGCTTTATTCATAGAGTTTTTATTGTATACTTAAGAAATCTGTAGGTAGACCATACAAAGGTTATTAAGAGGCTCAATTATATCAGGATTCTATTAGATCAGAGTACATTTCAATTTTATTGGCCTATTTCTCACGGTTGCAAATATGAAGGAGTAATCAATGCCTCAAACAGGCAGGAATGAAAAGGAATGTAGCAATGGGATTTCCTCTTAAGTGTAGCTTTAATCAGAAAGCATTCCCTCCCAAGAAGCCCCAGAGTAGACTTCCACTTATATTTTATTGACTATAAATTTATCGCATGGTCGACTTTAGCTATACATGACTGGGAAAAACATGTAGCTAGCAAAAGAAAGTAGAATAGACACGATGGGCTAAAATCCATTATGAATTGCCCCTTGGGGCTGGTCGCATTGACACTCCAAACAAAATCAAACATCTGTTAGCAAGGAAGCAATTGGAAGGCAACACTTGGAGACAAAAGACCCATCCCAGCATACGCCCTATAATATCTAGTAATAATTATCAAGGATTTGCAATGCCTCCATACAATATTTGTGGCTAGTATCCTCACACAAGAACAGCTTTCTGTATAATAAAAAGCAAAAATCTGTGTTCTGTAAGAAATTTGTGATTCCTTTTTTTTGTAATTTTAAAGCAGGTTTTTAATAATTTCTAAAAGGACAAACACCATGCCATACCACCCTGAACATGCCAGATCTCATCTAAAAGGACAAACAGGTACATGAAAAGATGCTCAACATCACTAATATTCATGGAAGTGCAAATCAAAACAATGAGATAACACCTTACACCTGTTAGAATGGCTATCATCAAGAAGACAAGAGTGAATGATTGTTGGTGAGGATGTAGAGAAAAGGCAACCCTTGTGCATTGTTGGTGGGAATGTATATTGGTGCAGCCCCTACAGAAAACAGTATGAAGCTTCCTTAAAAAAAAATTAGAAATAGGACTACCGTATGATCCAGCAATCAACAATACTGTCTTATAAACTTCAAAGTTGCCAAGATTAGATCTTGATTATTCTCACCACAGAAAATAAATTATAATTATGTGGCACAATAGCGTGTCTAGTATTTTTGCTGTAAGCATCTTTGCCACAAGCAGTTTTGCTGCAAACATTTTCACTGCACAATTAATTGCTGTAAAGGCATATTTCACTGTAAAAGATAAAATGACTGGTTGATTGACAGTTTTGGTTTCATTGTGCTTTCATTTGGTTACAAATGGTTTTCATTTGGTTACAAATATGCACCCTAGTATTTGGATGAAACTGACACCTCTCTTAATGAAGGAAGACATTTCGGCGAAAAAAAGAAAAAATGTGCAATGCCTAACAAGGAGATTAATCAACAAGAAAACAAAAAGTGTAATACTATGAGTGAAAGAATGGAAAGCCAAAGTGCTTAGGTAACAATCCACAAAGTAAAATCAGTTCTTTGCACAGTATTGCTGACAATCGACACACATTTAAATATTCAAATATTTGCAGTCAAATATTTGGTGCTTTCATTTTTCACAGTCAAATCTTTTTAATTTTGTTGTTCATTTTTTCAGGTTTCATTATGAAAACTATTTGTAAGCAAATGAATCCATAATGAAACCAAAACTGTCAACCAGTTATTTTATCTTATATGGCAAAATTCCCTTATGCCAATTAGTTGTCCTGTGAAATGTTTGCAGTGAAACTGCTTGCAGCAAAGACGCCTATGGTGAAAATACCTAGAACCATTATGATCGAGGTGTGAGCTAACGCTATGGTGGTAACCATATTGCAATATACAAATGTATCAAAAAATACATCTTACACCTTAAACTTACACAATGTTATATGACAATTATATCTCAATAAAAAATAAAATAAGTAAGAGGGCCTTTAGCAACTTTTTAAGAATCTCCATCATATACCACTTACTCTCTGAGTAGAAATTACCTTAGACTCAGAAGGAATAGATGATGACTCTATATTTTCACAATACATTATATACTAAGAAAACGCTTCTGTTTACATTATACCATTTAATCAACCCCCTGAGTTGGTATTATGAACTTCCTTTTGCAGATGAGGAAATGGAGCTTAAAACAAAGACATTTAGGAATTTGCCCATTCTACTAAGAGGTCCATCAGAATTTTGAACCAAGTCTTTTACTTCTTCCATCTTCCCCCTTTCACGTTTCCATGCATGGTAAGCCAAGTAGTTATGTTATGCCAATTACCTTACCTACTTCTGAAAGAATTTGAGGCATTTGAATTCCAAATAATAGAAAGAACATATTTTGTAAAATTTTAAGAGCATTCTTCACATCAGGATTTTTGGACTCCATTCGTTCATTCAAATGTTTATCAAACTCTTGGTCTGTCTAAGGCACTGTGGGATAGACGAGTACAGTCAGTTGTGTTCTTGGAACAAAAACTTATAAATTAGAATAAAATATGCACACAACTGTCTATCACAATGACCAAGACACATATGAAAACATTAAGGATTACATTATATTCCTTTAGCAACATACTTTTGGCAAACCACGCTCACAGATAGTTCATTTGAAGCTTACAGTATCCCTCTCAAATAGCTATTATCATCCTCCTTCTACTGATGGGGAAATGAAGCTCAGAGAAGTAAAACAGAGCAGCCAGGAGACGACTCTGTGTCCTCTCAATCCAAAAGCAACTTCCGGCCACCTTGCCAATATAAATGATCAAAATTCACCCCAGAGGAAGATTGAGAGCTTGTGCTTTGTAATCAGGCAGGATTGGTTTTGAATTCCAGTTCTGCCACTAAGTAGCTGTGTGAAATAGGTATGTAATATCAGTACAGTCCTGTAAATTTCTGAGGAGATTGAGTAAAGTAATCTATATCAAATGTTTGGTGTGTATTAAGTACAGCATCAATATTAGCTATTGTTAGGAATGACACCTAGTACTGACTAAGCATAAACCATGCAGGCTGCACTATTCTAAGCAGATTTCATATATCGACTCAATTAATTAGTAATAGCATTAAATGAGAATTCAACCGAGTTATGCAAAGAAAATAGTTTTATTAAATAAACAAATCAACTCAGCAAGTACTTGGAAATACTCTTTACCCAGCAGTTTTTGAGTCACTAGTGATACAGCAGTAAAGAAGACCAAGTCTATCCTCTCATGGGACTTACATTCCAGGAGGAGGAATGAAGAAGAGCATGATTTCACATAGTGAGAAATGCTAGGAAGAAAAATGAGGCAGGATACTAGATGAACATTTGGAAGACATGATAGTTTTTACAAAAATTTTACAAAATTTTTTGACATCCCTGCCCCAAAAGGTGGAATTTAATTCCCCTTTCTTTAAATATGGGCCATCCTTTGTGACTTGCTTCCAACAATCAGAATTTGGCATACATGAGCAAAGCAGAAGTGACACTGCGTGAGTATCTTCCAAAGGCAAGTCTCAAATGGTGATTTGGCTTCCACTTGGGCCCCCTGACCTCCACCATGTTTTGGGAGTCCGGCTAACCTGAAGCAGCTCTAACAAGGAGACTATGTGGTGATACCAAAAGAGACAGAGATAGATGTCTGAGCGCAGCTGTTGAGTTTTCTCAGTCCAGGTGTCAGGCATGTAATGAATGAGCCTTCAGATAATTCCAGCACCCACCCTTTAGCCACCTCAATGAGTGAAACAGAAGTGAACTGTTCCCGCCAAGACCTGCCCAGACTGTGCATTAGAAAACAAAATAAATGTTTTTGTTTTAAGTCATTCAATTTTTGGTGATAAGTTACACATCCACAGTAACTGAAACAGATGGTATTTTAGACAGGGTATCAGGGAGGTTTATTTGAAGAGCAGATATTGGAACAGAGCTCTGAATACTATAACGTAATGAGCCATTCAAAGATACAGAAGACAAACTTCCCAGGAAGACAGAATAGCAAGTACAAAGGCCCTGAGGTGACATTGCACTTGATATTTTTTTGTTTTTGAGAAAAATTCTCCCTGAGCTAATATCCACAGCCAATCCTCCTCTTTTTTGCTGAGGAAGATTGGCCCTGAGCTAACAACTGTGCCCATCTTCTCCTACTTTATATGTGGAACACCTTTCACAGTGTGGCTTGATAAGCAGTACATAGTCTGTGCCCGGGATCCAAACCAGCAAACCCCGGGCTGCTGAAGTGGAGCACGTGAACCTAACCACTACACCACTGGTCTGGCCCCTGCACTTGGTATTTTGAAGGAATAACAAGATAGCCAGTATGGTTATAGTGGAGTAGAAGACAGAGAAAAATAGGAGATAAGGTGGACCAGATAATGGAGGATCTTACAGTTGCTAAAGAGCTTAGATTTTGTTATTAATGGATTGGGAAACAATTGGAGGATAATTAGGAAGAGGTTTGATGTGATTTATGTTTGAGAAAAGATCTCCCTGCCATTTGTATGAATAACATACTGGTACCAAGGCAAGAGACAAAGAGAGAGGTCCTTTAGGAAGCTAAGAAGCAAGGACAGTAATTAGGAAGGATATGATGGTGGCTTGGCCTTGAGCCTTATCCATGCAGTTGGGTGATACGTGGTCATATCAGGGACAGAGTCTGTGGGTAGAACCAGTAGACTTGCAAATGGGTTGGATGAGAGCAGAGAGGGAGAGGGAGGCCGGACGTGCCAGGGCTCCCCGACCTTCCTGCACAGAGTTTAGCGGGCGAGCCAGCGGCATGAGCATCGTGAGGAAGCTTGTTAGAAATGCTGAATCCCAGGCCCCATCACAGTCTCATTAAATCAGAAGCTGCATTTTGACAATATGTTCAGATCATTCATAGGCAGATTAAAGTTTGAAAAGCATTGTTTTAGACACATGGATATGTCAAGTAAGAACTTAGCTCTTCAAGCCTGACCCTAACAGGATCAGGCAAGACTGGACATTTGTCAAAAAAGACTTTTAAAGGAAAAGAAAATAGCCTTTTATTCAAATTCTTAAGATAGGTAATATAAATCCGCAAAATTGTTGTTTGATGCCTAGGAACAGAAATCTGATTCCCTATTACTAGAAGATTCTACAATAATTCCTTCTGGGAATTATCTGTCACTCAGTTTTTAAAGAATTTAAGTTTTCCTGAAAAAGTTTACTTAGAACCTCTATCTTGAATTGCATTTTCTCTTTTGGGTTACTTCTAAGAGAAGAACACAGTATCAGTATACTTTCATAAAGCTCCAGATAACTCTGTTAAATTTGCATAGTTAGGAGATATATTTCATTTTCATCAGAAAGCAGTAGGCCACCACCAAAATGGCTTATTACCCTTCCTTATTCCAGTTGCCAAACTATACTTAACATCGTTTCTGCTTACAAGTTGAAAACTCAATTCCACCACTGTGGCTGTCTCAGCAGTTTTCCTTAAAATTCAAGCTCCATGCTGCTAATAATAATAAAATAATGTTAATAAATGGTTTGCCCAAAATTTTCCTTTTCATCTAATACCATATGCATAATATGCAGGGCCTTAAACAAAGATTTTTCAAAAGCCACATACTAAAAGAAACAGCAAAATTTCTAAACAACACAAAGGACAGCAACGCGCTTCCAGTAACGACTGGAGAACAAATTGTCCTTCAGGTTCCTGCAGTTTGTAGATTAAGAGCATTTTTCAAAGTTTTATACAAAGTTCAAGATTACTAAAAACGGAAATTTCAGATGGGCATGTTCACTGTGAAGGTCGGAAGACAAGATTAGAAAGATCTTCTTAAATTAGCCTTGTTTTTTTCCAGCACGTTACAAGGAAGTTGAAAGTATTGAATATAATGCATTTCTAGATACAATTTAAGACCTTTAAGGTTACAGAAAATAGATTCTATAAAACTCAACCCAAAACGTATATTATTTCTTCTAGGATACAATTGTACCAAGTCAGACCTGATGGCAAAAATCCAATTACAGCAGTAAAGGTTGCTCTCAGTCATTCCTTTCTGTGAATGAAAGGAAACGACCAAATGAGGTGAGGGGAAGCACCTGCCTCCGGAAACACATGGACTTCCATTTGGTATCAGTTTTTTGTTAGTGAGAGAATGAAAATGGATAAAAGCATCCAGTGCATTGCAAGTGCCTTCGATACAGATTTTTGTACTTTTTAAGAAACGGAGCAGAGAAAGAAAATAACTTTTTTCACGATGGTAGTATGTTCTCTAAGAAAGATGATACGGTGTGATGGTGAGTCAGTGGTTGAAATCCTAACTCTAGAGAATTCTATGACTTCAAAGAGGTTACACAAACTTTCTGAGCCTCAGTGGTTTTTGGGCAAAGTAGAGCTAATTACCATGCAGCTCTCTTAACCTGAAATGGGATGAAGTGAAATAGCGTGTGTAACCACCTGTCAAACAGTCAGTGCTCCATAAATATTAGCTATTATGATCAGCTCAGCCTTTACCAAATATGTATTCTTGGCAGGCTGCTCCACTTTGCCTAAACCAGCTTGATCTGCGCTGTTTGGGGGCCGGCTCATTTAAAACCTAGAAAATTACAAAGACCATGAACACAATTAATGTAGCATTTCCCTGATTTCTACACTAGAGAACAGCAGCAGTGATGACAGAGGAGACCGCTTTGCTGTTCTCGGGAATCCAGTTGTGGAGAAAATGACACCGTGGTGAGCCCAAGAGTCTGGATGGTGCTAAATTCTGCTTTCTCCCTAACTTTTCTTCTCTGCCTGATCTTTGTAATGAACCCAGTTTGTCTAATCAGCAGAATATTTATAGTTCTAAAGCAATTCTTTTGTTGCTGAAAACAGGTCCCAACCAGAGGTGAGAATAATGAAACATTTATCTTATTAAGATCACAAAAGAAGAGACGGTTCTCTATGTGTGTTCTCTCTCTGAGTGCAGTACCTGATTTACTCAGCATCCCACAGCCATTGATGGTGATGTCCCTGCTCCCAAGCCACCATTCCCTGCTTTTGCTCACTGATAACAGCTAACGACTGCCTGCCTCTCACCAACCCCAGATCCAAGGTGTTCTTGATCTGCCATAGACGAACAGAGAGAGCATCACAAAGACTGAACAAATCGGGGTTCCGAGGTCACTTCCACCACTTACCAGCTGTTTGGTCTCGGCAAATTTGCTTAACTGGAATCTCCATTTTTCATCTGTAGCATGGGAATAATTCTGACTCTTACTGAACATTTGTGAAAATTAAATGAGATAATTACATAACAGCCTCTGGCATAAAGTAGGGCCTTAGTGAATATTTGTTACTAGGAAGCTGTGGTCCCAAAACTGCAGCTCTCAACCAGGAACAATATTTATTTTTAGTCCAACATGCCTTTCCTGTTTGTTGTTATACACTATTGGGTTCAGAGAACTCCTTCTCTGAGTTCAAGGCTCTCTCCCAGGGTGACAACAAGAGGTCACCTTAGGCTTTGTAAAAGTAGTTTTCAGGTAATTCCCATAATGCCACTGTAACATCTGGGCCTCGTGGTTTCTGGATTCATCTGGGAAGATGAGAAACACTTAGGAAAAGCAAAAATACAGACTGGACCCAAAAAGGACAATATAATTGGAAAATACTTCCTCATGTAGAGGAGAAGGAAATTTAGCACTGCCCAATAGAAATACAACGCAAGCCACATCTGTAATTTTAAATTTTCTGGTAGCCACATCTTTTTTTTTTTTTAAGATTTTTTTTTCCTTTTTCTCCCCAAAACCCCCGGGTACATAGTTGTATATTCTTAGTTGTGGGTCCTTCCAGTTGTGGCATGTGGGATGCCGCCTCAGCATGGCTTGATGAGCAGCGCCATGTTCACGCCTAGGATTTGAACCGACGAAACACTGGGCCGCCGCAGTGGAGCGCATGAACTTAAACACTCGGCCATGGGGCCAGGCCCCTGGTAGCCATATTTTTTAAAAAGTGAGAAGAAACAGCTAAAATCCATATTGATAATATATTTTATTTAACTTAATGTATCCAAAATATCATTTCAATGTGTAATTAACATAAAAAAATTAGTGACATTTTACATTCTTTTTTTGGTGCAAAGTCTTCAAAATCTGGTATGTATTTTACACTTACAGCACATCTCAATTATAAACAGCCGGGTTTCACGTGCTCAATAGCCATACATGGCAAGTGGCTGCTGTATTAGAGAGCCCTAGTATAGAAACCAGTTTGCAGTTGTGTTGAAAATGATTATTTTAAATTCGTAAACCATTCACCAAGGCCAATGTACACATCATTTTCAAAAGTTTGCTTCCGGTTAGAAAATAGCTTGAAGAGAAAAATCATCTAATAGCGCTGATAAACTATTCAGTGAGCAGGGCTTCTGATTTTAAAATCAGTGATGTTTGATCAGTGCCCCCTGCTGGTCATGTGCCAGATTAAACAGTAAAGAAAGAAAAGTTCTGTCATGGTTGACATTTGCCTAGACTTGGACACCAAATAAAATTTATTTTATTTTCCAGATAACTATCAACTTAGACATATGCAATCAGCTAACAAGCATTTAACTATACCACAAGATGCATTGTCAAAAGACTGTTAATCCCTTCATACCTTGGTAAAATATTCTTTTCTCTGGAGTAGGTGGTGTAACTAAAATTTGGAGGAAAACAAATGGAAACACAACTATCTCTCATTCAGCAAATCCAAATGGGAACTCCTAATGTCAGTGTGATAAGTAGGAAATTTAAACATGATAAGGAACTTTTATACCAAAAGATGACTAGAGCTTTTATGTACCTTTGTCTCCAGAAGCAGCCAAAACTGCAGGCTGATGTTCACTTAATTCGAAATCTCAAAATTCATGTTTCAAATAATGGCTGGAAAACAACAGCTTCTCAAGTAGAATTTCCTGGTGCTGCTTTGGTGACCGGGAGGAGAGAATCTCAATGGAAGGCTCCCACAGCTGCATGAGTGATAAAGATGACTAAGCATGTTCCCGTACTTTGCCAAGTTTAGAGAAAAGTTTAGTTTTCTCGAGGTTTTCTCAAGAAAGTTCACAGTTCTTGGTTAAGTGGCTTCAGATGGTGCAAGTTAACATTCAGGAAGGTTGTAAATAAAACAACCAAAGGAATGTATAATCTTGATATAGCAAAGGGCACAAGTAAATTTGTCCCCTCTTGGGGCGCTCTCGTCCCTTGTCTCGCCCCAAATCCCTGTCTTCAGCAGAAGCACACCTCTGCCTTCGGCCCCCTCACATTGACTTTCTCTCTACCCAAGCTCCCCATTCTGCACCACAAGAATTCCTGGGATCAGCTAGGAAAGACAGAATTTCCCTTAAGCTTTGAAGGAGGGAAGAGAACTGAGGGGCTGATCAATTGACGGCAAATAATCTTTGGTGGCTGCTAAGATAGGCTGGGAGTCCAGGTCCACATTCATTCTCCTGTAGCTTGTATCATTCAATTTATTTATTTATTTGTTTATTTTTTTGAGGATGATTAGCCCTGAGCTAACATCTGCCACCAATCCGCCTCTTTTTGCTGAGGAAGACTGGCCCTGAGCTAACATCCATGCCCATCTTCCTCTGCTTTATATGTGGGACGCCTACCACAGCATGGCTTGCCAAGCGGTGCCATGTCCGCACTTGGGATCTGAACCAGCAAACCCCCAGCCGCCGAAACGGAACGTGTGCACTTAACCGCTGTGCCACTAGGCCCGCCCTGCTTGCATCATTCAGAAAGCGAAGAGGTACCAGGGATGTACCAGGGATATACCAGGGAAGGGGATTGTTGAGAATGAAGGGAATAGTAAACAGCTTTTCTTTACTGTCACCAAGAACAAATAAAGAAGATCTTAACTTAAACCAACTGCTTTCTGAAAAATGTATGTTTACGAGTGTTTGAAAGTAATGTCTTGGGAGTCACAGCGTGCTCATCCTGAATCCTGGTTCCACCATTTACTGGCTGTTTGATGGGGGCCGGGTACTTGACTTTAGGAGACTTGGCTCTGTCATCTACAAAAAGGGATGATAGTAAGACTTACTTCATAGAGTTGTAATGAGATTAATTAAAATATGCTTGTAAAGCACCCAATGCATGGCAAACACTTAAGAAAAAAAATACCAAGATATATAAGGGTTTCTGAATCCTTAAACACATGTGCAAGTATTAATCATAATTTATTTATAAATTTGAATCCTTCAGGGTACTTAGTAGATTGCCCAGCCAAGAACATTCAAAACAAACTAATTACCACAATGCTTTCTATTCCCACTACCACTGCCCTAGTTCACACTCTCAGTTCTTTCCCCCGGACTTTTACAATAACCTCCCCATTCTGCATTGTTGCATAATAAGCCACCCTACAACTTAGTGCCTTCAAACAATGGTTTGTTATTTCTCATGATTCTGCATTTTGGCTGGGAGGTTCTGACTCTTGTCTCACCTGGGCATATTCAAGTACTGGGTAGGCTGGGAGCTGGGCTCAGCTGGGATGATAGGAGAGCTGGGCTTCTTTCTGCTTATCTTGTCTCTTTTTTATTGGTCTCTCATCCTGAAGGATGAGAAGGGCTTACACACTTGGTGGCTGAATTCCAAGAGGGAGGCTCCCAATGCAACAAGCTCTTTTTAAGCCTCCATGGGCAGCATGCTTGTTGATGACTATTGGCCAAAGCAAGTCACATGGCCAAGCCCTGAGTCAATATGAGCGGGGACTACACAGTTGTGAACACCAGAGGCTCGACTCACAGGGGCCATCAGTGTAGCCATCTGCCACACCTTAAATGACTTCCTTCCTCCAGTCAGTCTTAGCATCTCAGTTGTCCTCAACCAGGGCTGAAATTGCCCTCCCACCAGCACTCAGAGGAAAGGTTTTTGATTGTCACAAGTAAGAAGAGGTGTGTTACTGACATCTAGTGAGTAGAGACCAGGAATGCTGCTAAACTTCCTACAATGTTCAGGACAGCCCACCACAAGAGGCAATTATCTAGCCCAAAATATCAACAGTACCAGGGTTGAGAGACTCTGTTCTAGACGTGAGGTTCTGTGATAACACTAGGAATGAAATCAGACCTGATCCCTCAAAACAGGGACTGATTTCTTATGGGGAAAGTCAGGTAAAAAACGAGTGCAATAAACTGATAGATGTTCTAAACAATGGTGAAGGATTTGATGCACTGGGGGCCAAAGGAGGGAAGAGTCTGTTCAACAGGAGGTGAGAAGAGTCAGGTAGACAGTGAGGAGGAAAGATGAGCAATGCAGGCACAGAGAAGGGCATAAGTCAAAGCCAGAGGGCTTGAAATAGATTGACATTTTCAAAATTTACCATTCTTTCAACATGGCTGAAGGACAAGGTATGGACTGAAAGTAGAATGAGGTTGAGAGAGGAACTGGAGATGTCAAGCAATGGGCAAATCAGCTTATATGGCTTATGGCAGTGATTTTCACTCAGAGTTGCACATCAGAATCACCTGGGGATGTGTTGAAACAGCAGTTCTGAGCCTCATGCCAGACCATTTAACTCTGAGTCTCTAGGCATTGGGATTCTGACATCTACAGATTTTTAAAACCTCCTCAAGAGATTCCAATTTACAGTGGAAGTTGAGAACTCTGCTGACTTTATCTGGTAGGCAATGGGGAAATACAGAAGAGTTTTAAGCAAGGGGCAGCAAGATATTTTAGAATGGTGTTTATCAGAGTGTGAAAAATAGATGGGAGAGGGGCAAGACAAGAAAACAGAGTCCTATTCCTTTAGGAGATAACCAGGGCACACACCTCAGGTGGCAGACAATGAGGACCCACACGAAGACGCAGGGACTGGGCTATTAATATGGTGAGTTAACAGAACTCAGATATTAATTTGAAATCGAAGGATAAAATGGAAGAAGTCATGAGAGAAAGAGAAGAATTTAGACAGAAACACAAATGTTGCATGATTCCACTTCTATGAGGAATCTACCTAAAACAGGCAAACTCATAGAAACAGTAGAATGTTGTCAGGGGTTTGGGGGAGGGGAAACAGGAAGTTGCTGTGTAACAGCTATAAACTTTATGTTATACAACATGAATAAGCTCTGTGAATCTGCTGTACAAATGGTGTGTATAGTTAACAATACTGTATTGTGCACTGGAGAATTTAAGAGGGTAGATCTCGTGTTAATATACTTACCACAATTAAAAAAAAAAGAAAGAGGAATTTAGGAAAGCCTTTGATTTTCTGGCTTACCCACTTGATGGGACAGTAAGGCCAATTACTGGTTTGAGATCATGATACGGGTTGGAGGATTGTGAGTCAGATTTGGACACGTGGAGTTTGAGATGCCTCTGCTCCAAGCAACTATTAGTGTGCAGCATCAGGCGGATTCTCAGAAGAGGGCTCCAGTTTGTAGCGATTTGTGAGTCATGGGGATGGGTAAGTTTGACTAAGAGAGTGTAGAAAGTGAGGGGAAGAGGCCAAGGACTGGCTCTTGCATCTCAGCATTATGGAAAGGGTAGGCAGAGGACATCCAGCAAAGAACCCTCATAAGGAAGGTTCAGGGAGACCCTACCCTTCTCCATCCAAGTCATTTTATATACTGCTGCCAGGTAACTGTTCAATAATGAAAACATGAGCTCCTCATTCCACTGTCAAACTCTTCAGTGGCTCATTGCTCATTGGCTGAAGACCATGCTTGCCGTTTAAAGTTTTTCCCCTTGAGACCTTGTATATATATTTTCCTGGCTTCATCCTTCCCCATGTTCCAACATTCTCCCTACCCTCTACTAACACCACTTTAAACTCTGAACTTGTTGTGCTTGTTTCCTGCCTCTGGCCTCTGCACAAGGTTTTCCTTTGACCTACCCACCTCCCTTCCTTCTCTTTTCCTTGTTCTCCTGCTGAAATCCCAAAACTCAGTTCAAATGACCTCTCCTCTGGACCCCCAGTTAGAAAGCTCCTTAAGTACTTTGTATAGCCCTTTGCACAGAATGGCATTTCCCAGGAAGAGGCAGTAGATGGTGGTGGTTAAAAGCAGGGAGTCTGCAGCCAGAACTGGTTAGGTTCAGTGCGGGCTCCCTACCACAGCGAGCTTCACTTAAGAAGAGACCTTGCCTTCTTCTTGCTAATATCACCAGTGGGTGAGCATAGTCCTGCTTACATTTAAAAACAAATGTTTTAATAATTTAAAATTTATTTCCTATTATCTTCTTAAGGTTCCTAATATTATCTATTGTTTTCCATTATTTAAAAAAAATCCTTTTAAAAAGAGTTTGTGTGGATTATTTTGTAGGTGTATTAATAAGCACATATATAAATACTTACCTTAATTTTTAATGATTTTAAAGTTTATACTAGACATTAAATTCAAATGGCTAGAAGTTTTAATTAATTTAATTTTAATTTTTAATAAAATTAAGGGCTTTTCTTGTATATATTAGAAAACAAATGGATAATTTATAAAGGAAAAACTTTTTTTGTCATTAGAGCCTCTATTAACTCCCAGACAGTTCTGTATCTGGTGCAATGAATGACCAATTCCTCAAGGTAATCAGGACCATAGTTGCTCAGTTGATTAAAATACTGATTCAAGTGAGATTCATACACCTCAACTGCTGTGAGCAAAAGTATTTAAGAATAGCTTGTTGGATGCATGAGTCAGAATATTTTTATCAGAGGAAATGGTATGAATTACTCTTGTGAGTTAGTTAAGTAGAGAGATTAAGGGTATCTCTGTTGTTAATTAAATTTTTATATCTAGTTTCCAAAAGATAAAGGGATTTGGATTCAGAATGACCTAGATTCGAATGTTGGTTCTGCCACTTCCTAGCTGTATTCATTCATTCATGCAACTGTCTATTGAATGCTACTATCAGCCAACTCCTTTTCTCTGCACATCTTGACTTCCCTGCTTAGTTAACTGTTGGAGATAAGAATGGCACACCTATGATCAAATCTTTGTTATACTACTTACTAGCTAGATAACATTGAGTAAGGCATTTAATCACTTGTTGCCTCCATTCCCCTATCTATAAAATGGGGATATAACACTATCTACCATATAAGGTTATAATGAAAATTAAATAGGTTAATAGGTGGAAATTCATCAAAGTCAGCACACTTTCTCTGTAAGGGCTCAGATAGAAACTCTTTCTGGTTCTGTAAACCATGTTGTCTCTGTTGCAATGATTCAAGTCTGCAGGAAAGCAGCCACTGACTGACTATACAAATGAATGGATGTGGCTGCATTCCACTGAAACTTTATTTACAAAACTGTGGTAGCCAGATTTGGGCCTCGGGCTATAATTTGCCAATCCCTAGAGACCAAGCCCTGGAACATACCAAATTTTATCTGTCCTTGTTATTATCATTATTTTACTTTTTTGGAGGAAATGTTTTATAATCAGTGGCATCTTACTTCGCTGTTCAGCCAGATTTGTATTTGCCTCAGCCAGTTACTTGGGGACACCACATACCAGAAAACACTTTAAATTAAATTGTCTGCTTTAGGTTTTTAGACAACCCTGGCATTATTAATTCAAGTCAAAAATCCATGTTAGTAAGAGTTTGTGGTCCAAATTCTTAGGGGAGTTGACTTTTTCTTCCTTCCATCATGTGCCAAGGTCGAAACGTGAAAGTTCCTTATCGCCCTTTTCTGCGTAGTGGTTTTATTACCTATTTGCTCTGACACTGAGGATTTAGCTCTTGGGTGTCCCAGCTTTATGTGGAGGTTTCCTATTAGACCTGCTCCTTGGACATTTTGTTTCCTTTCTTTATAGTACTTAAAATAATAGAGCATTTATGATCAATGGGGTCCTCAATTTGATGAAGTATGTTATTAAAGCTAAGGACATATTAGCTACTGCTATCATGATCATTTCTGCAGTGGACACTGGGGGGTGCTCTGCCCAGGTTCCCTTTCCCTTCCA
This sequence comes from Equus quagga, assembly GCF_021613505.1. NCBI lineage: Eukaryota > Metazoa > Chordata > Mammalia > Perissodactyla > Equidae > Equus > Equus quagga. The sequence continues at coordinate 113,947,060 of NC_060267.1, forward strand.
GTACATCTCCCCAGCCCCCTGCCATTTTGAGTGCTTTTCAAGAGACACCTAGAAGGTTACTCCACACCTTCCTCCCCAGAGGTGGCCTACAGCCACTGACTGACAAACTGGTGGATGTTGTGGGCTGAATTATGTCTCCCCCAAATCCATACATTAAAGTCCTAACCCCCAGTACCTCAGAATGTATTTGGAGAAAGGGTCTTAAAATAAACAACTAAGTTAAAATGAGGCGCTTAGGGTAGCCCCTAATTCACTCTGTTCTTATAAGAAGAGGCAATTTGGACACAAAAAGAGACAGCAGGGGCTTGCATGCACAGACGCAGCAAGAGGGTTGCCATCTGCAAGCCAAGAAGAGAGGCCTGGAACAGATCCTTCCCCTATGGCCCTCAGAAGAAGCCAACCCAGCTGGCACCTTGATCTTGGACTTCAGCCTCCAGGACTGTGAGACAGTAAGTTTCTGCCGTTTAAGCCACACAATCTGTGGTATTTTATTTATGGCAGCCCTAGCAAACTACTAAAGTGGGGGTACAAAATGCTGACCCTCTTGCCTCAAGATGGAGCAGCTCTTGCTGATCCCATCCCCTTCTTGTCTGTATTCCCTTATTTCTGTTCTCCCAAGCACACTCCCTCAATAAGTCAAGTGGATCCAAATCCCTGGGTCAGGTTCTGTTTCTAGAGAACTGGATCTGAAATAAGGCCTACACTTGTCTTAGCCTGTTCTAGCTGCTATAGAAGAATGCCATAGACTGGGCGGCTTAAACAACAGAAATTTATTTCTTGCGGTTCTGGGGGCTGAGAAGTCCAAGATCAAGGCACTGACAGGGTCAGGATCTGGTGAGGGCCCACTTCCTGGTTCACAGATGGCCATCTTGGCACTGTGTCTTCACATGGTGGAAGGGGCAAGGGAGCCCTCTGGGATCTCTTTCATAAGGGCACCAATCCCACTCACGTGGGTTCCACCCTCATGACCTAAGAACCTCCCAAAGTTCCCAACTCCAAATATCATCACATTGGGATTTTAACACGAATTTGGGGGAGGGACACAAGCATTCAGCCTACAGCAGTGCTTCAAAACCTTCCTATGTTCCAGAGGCTATTATTTTTTGCAGGTGAATGTTGAGGATGTAAATCAGATTGGATGGTAAGAGCCACTACCATCAAGAGAAAAATGAAAGTGCCCAGTAAATGAATAATGTTCTCACAGTGATAGCATGTTTTTGCATCTGTGCTGATATTCCCAGCACACCAGTATATTTCAGTGATGTTAAAATATCACTCGTCTAAAGAATACTACCACTGAAATAGAAGATACATTCAAACACAGTATCTGACTTGGCAAAATGACTTAGGAAAAATCTGGCATCCTTAAGCACATGTGGAGAGCAGATTTTTAAATACCCACATCAATCTAATTACAAAAAAGCAGGGAAAAATATTAATATCCTAGGCATATGCAGGGAATTCAATTATCTTTTGCAATATGTTGTGATTTTGCATGTTATGAAACATTTCTATTTTTAATCGTTAGATCGTGATTCATCTTTAGAAACTTTGTTTAATTTCTGAGGACTTTTTCAAAGTTTGGTTTTATTAGAACACATTAACATAAATAGCTTCCTAGAGTGTGTATGTGCATAAGAGAGAGAGGGAGAGAGAAGTGAGAGATAGAGAGAGAGAGAGAAATAGATACATGCACAAACATGTTTGTGAAAAAATTTAGATATTCATTGCCTCACAGTTTTAGAAGCTAAGAAACTGTCTGTATGTGGGAAGCAGAAAAGGAATTTATGTATTTCTCTATTTATAAGATGCTATGGTCTGTGATAAAGTTGTATTAAGAGAGCAGTGCAAGCATTGTCAGAACCACTCAACCAGGAAGTAAATTATGGTTAGGTCTCCACAGTCTGATTGAAATGGAAACTTGAAACAATTATCAGGTAATTCAATGAATTTCAAAATAATTGCCACAATTCTCCACTTCACTGTATCAAAGGTAGGTGAACCGTACTAAATTAGAGAGAAACAAAAGGGACACATGACCTTGATAGAGATGGTACTGTATCTCGTTCTTATTTCCCTGGACAAGTCTTTATCTATCCTTTATTTTCCCCAGAATTTGTCTTCAGAATAATAAGAACCCACACGCAAAAATATTGCAAAGCATGAAAGTAATCCTTTGCCTCTATTATGAAAGAAGAATTTGATTGCTTAGTTTCCTGTACTGCCCCCTCCCTCCCACCACACACACACACACATCCTCACTCACTGTTTACTACTTACCTATGAACTACAAAATATGCTTGATGTAAGTCTCGTCCTTAAAATAAGGGCTCCCAAACTTGTCTCCTCCTTAGAATCGCTTGGGGAACTTTTTGAACATTTACATTCCCAAACTCCAGCCCTGAACAGTTCTAATTCCATAAGCATGGGAAACATTTCCCTAGAGTACGAAAGTTAAATAATAGGAAAACTTAGTCAGTCTTGCTTTCTAACTTCGTATACACCAGGAATGCAAAATGTCTTGCAAATATATGCTACCACTTTCCCTCTCAAACTCATGACAGACATCATTAATTGATCATGACAATCTTTCCAATAACTTCACAGTTGCAAAATCCTCATTACGGCATTATTGGTGGTTACTAGCAACTGAAGTTGAGGGAAAAAATCAAACCTATTTGTCTTAAAAGAGAAAAGACACAGGGTTAATTTAATTGCTATAAAAATAATCGAAACTTAAGAAGAAGCAACATACATTTATACCACAGTAATTCCACTTGTGGTTTGTAAATTCATTTTTTCTTAAGGTCACATGCTGATTTAAACATAAAGAATCACCTTCTTTGTCCCCTAGAGAGGTCCATTTTATGTGTTATTCAGAAGATATTTCATAGAAATCAAGCTGATAGACAACTGTCTCGTTAAGTAACATATAATCTTAAATCTTCATAAAAAGAAGCAGAGGGAGAAAGTTATTAAAATTTGCAAAACTCCCTACCCATTTTCTCTTCATTCTGAGAACGCATTAGTCATAAACCATTCAATGTTAAGAAGATTCTGATTTACAAAGCTTAAGTGAAGAAGGTTCTAGTTTTATAAACTTAGTTTAGGAATGTTACACTTTCAAGGGTGGAATAAAATTTTGATTAAGAGTTTGTTCACAAAGAGAAGACAATACAAAATGTGAGGCGAAGGCAAATGTGACAATGGAAATATAGAGCCAGCAAAGGTTGCGCATGGGAAATTAATTGTTTTCAAATTGTGTGATGTAATATTAACAATCAGAGGGAGGTCTGATATTAAAATCTAATTAAAATTGAATTCAGACAGAAAACTTCAGCTTCTATACGTCTAACTTGAACTCCTCAAGGCAACATGATTTTGAGAGGCCAGACATCTCCACAATGACTTTCCTTTGATATTTTCCTTCACAAATAATTGAATTGGAATACTTCTGTGATATAGTAAGCCTCCAGACCATGGATCCAGGAGCATGACTAAAAGAAAGGCATAGGAGAAAATGTGAAGAACATATTGGATATTTGTTTAGGCTTTTTGAGGTATGGCATAGTTATAGTGTTCACTTATGGCCTAACTGAGAAAGATAAGATTTCTCCCCCCAAAAAGATGGAGATTTTGGCTCCCAATCCCCAGGCTTTTCAATATGGGAGCAGTTATTAGGAAGGAAATGGGAAAAAAATGAAAGTGGATTTGAGGTGATATTAAAATGTGTGAGCTTATTAAAATAGTGTGATAGCCTATTTTTCTCAGTCATAACTGGCCCTGGACAGAGCTTGATTTCCGTAGCTTGGGGGATGCCACATGGCTAATAAAATATCCAAAGCTTGTGCAAATCAAATAGGTTTTGTCTTAGTTTACACTGCTCCAAAGGCAAAGAGCCTCTGTGTATTGGGGGGCTGGGCATGGTTAGCTCTAAGAGACAACAGCAAAGTGTTGGGGGCGGTTGACCTGAGCTTATATCCAGGTAATTGGCTTAGCTTCAATCTCACTTGGCCTTTATAAATGTTGCTTAAAATGGGGACTAGATAAAATGATTGATATGAGTAACTTGCATTGATTCTTCTTATGGATAAATTTATATTTGAAAATAGAGGAATCACATTCACTAATTATTTTCTTACACACATATTCATTGTCGTTTACCATTTTTAATAAACCCCAACCCAGCCTTCAGGCAGCATTTATAAAACATGCTTAGCATCTATTTAAGAATAGAAAGGTTCAGCCAAGTTGCCCTTTTGTTTTGTCTATCAATCAGTTTTAACTGATAATTTTAATAAATAGAACTGAGTCTTCTTGTTGTTGGAGAGGTATACAAATATATGGAACCTCCATCCCATCACCCTCAAGGCACTTCTGGGGAACTGACATTCACAAGGTAAATACTTGGGGAGAAGGTTGTCCCCTTAAAACTTAAATTCGAATGTTATATAAGCCAGAAAGAAAACAGTAATGTAGAACATCTTTTTCAAAATGAGATAAGCTCTTTGTCTGAAGCATGGGCTCTGCTCTTTGAATACAAGGGTGAAAAGAACCTCTGACCTGTCTGATGATAAAATCTCTTCCTTGAATTTTTAACATCAAGTTAGCATTAAAAGAGCCTTTTATATTTCATACGTTACTGAAACTTACCCATGTAGAAACACGTTTGATATTGGTGTGGTGCCAGCTTACTTCCAGAAGTGGTGAATTGAAGTTAAAATTGAATATAGTACAGGAGGTAATAGTATGGTAATTGAAAGTTTTTGGCATTTATTTGAGGAAGAAATTGAGGTCTAGAAACTTCACATTCAACATCTGTGAAATGAGGATAATGAGAATACCTATTTCTAGGAATGATATTCAAAATATTTAACAACTGGTTGGACACAAGCCTAGAAAAATCAGAACAAACATACATTTGTTAAAAATAAATGCCAGTCAACACATGTACCACTGAGGATCAACTGGAATATCAGCCATTTTTATCTCATCAGATTGTTGTCACATATAATGAAGCCATAAGCCTTGTGTGATAGCCATCCTCCAAGATGGCCCCCAATGATTCTTGCTTTGTACCAGGATTGGTCTGTGTGATCAACAGAAAGAATTCAGCAGAAAGGATGGTACGTAAACTATTTCTGAGATTATATTATAGAATTCACTGCAGCTTCCATCATGATTGCTGTTTTTCTTCTTCCTTTTAGTCACTTACTCTGGGAGAAGCCATGTCATAAGTAGTCCTATGGAGAGGCCCCTTGTGGTAAGAAACTGAAGCCCCTGACAGTAGTCATCTGACTGAGCTTAGAAGCAGATCCTCCAACTTGGGTCAAACTTCAGATGACTCATACCCCAACTGAAAGCTTGATAACAACCTCATGAGAGAGGCAAAGCCAGAGCCACTCAGCTCAGCTGCTCCTGGATTCCTAACCCACAGAATCTGTGTGAGATAATAAGCGCTTGTTATTTTAGGCTGCTAAGTTTTGGGATAACTTGTTATGCAGCAAGAGACCACTAATACACTATCTAGTTGGCATGATTACATAAAAGAAAAATGAAGAGAAAAAATAAACATTTTAGGACATAAAGATGTGTAGCCCTTAATGCTGAAATCTGAATAAAGATTCTTAAACAGATCTTAAACAAGAATCTTTTTTGCCAGAGATGGTGTTAAGAAAAGATCATCACATTCAGTTGGATAGGACCCACACAAGGGGGACACAACCAAGGATGTCAATGGAGGTTAAAATCAAACCCATGCTCTTTTCTCCAAAAAGTGTGACTAGGCTCAAAGTTGCACCCACTCTGAAGAACAGGTGCCTTTCTCCAATTAACAACGTTTATTCTCTTGCCAAGACTCGTGTCCATGCGGTTTTGTTCACTCAGAGGAGGGGTCTTTTCCCAATAAGCACAAAGATACGACACGGACTGGCAGTGGTTCCAATATTGGTGGGAGCAGGAGGATTGAAACCTTTTAAAGGAGATTTTTCTAGCCTCAAATCCTGTCTGCCTCATTTATTTTATGTGCATCTTTGGATATGTTTTATAACATCAGTTTTCTCATTAGGAAATGAGAAATGAGAACAATATTATCTGTATAATTGGATTATGGCAAGAATCATATGAGGTCATTTTTGAAAAGCACCAAGCTCAATGGGCTGGTACATAGCAAAATGCTCAATAAATGCAATTTTCCTATCTCCTTTATATCTGAGTTTCAGCAGAATGAAAAGGCTGTCTATGGAAGAAATTGCAAGCCTGCCAAAAGAGTCAAAACTCATAATGCCCCCTATTCTAGAAATCACTAGGAATGGAACCTTAAGCGAATATGCTATGGACTGAATGTTTGTGTCCACTCCCAAATTCGTATGTTGGAAGCCTAATCCCAATGTGATGGTATTTGCAGGTAGGACCTTTGGGAGACAATTAGGTCGTGAGAGTAGAGCCTTCACAAATGGCATTAGCGTCTTTTTAAGAAGCGACCAGAGAGCTAACTAGCTGTCTTTCTGCCATGTGAGGGCATAGCAAGAAGATGACTGTGTGCAGCCTGGAAAAGGGCCCTCACGGGAGCCCAACCATGATCTCAGATTTCTAGTCTCCAGAAACATGAGGATAAGTTTTTGTTGTTTATAAACCACCTAATGTACAGTAATTTGTTATAGCAGCCCAAGCTCACTAGGAATATTCAACAGAAAGTCCTGAACTATTTAGCTGTCGACATCACAAAAATGGGATATATAGATAGATGATAGATAGGGAGGTAGATAGATTGAATACATAGGGAACATATATATCAAATATAAATGTAAATGTACATATATATATATATATACCTGAGACAGAGACTAAGCAATATTACTCCCCTATTGTATAATAACTTTAATAAGTTGCCAATAAATAAGAGTATAGAGAATTTCTCTCTAGATATCTAATTACTAGATTTCTTCTCTTAAAATGAATAGGGAAAACAATTTGCATAGTTTACTAAGAACTGAATAGTCTTAATTAAAGATTTCTCTATCAATATTACATGTACTCCAAGAGACTCAAGATGATCCACAGGAGAAGAGAAAATTTGCAAAGAAAAAAGAAACCTTACTGTAATGAATTTCTCTGCACTAGCAGCAATTAATCTCATATTTGGAGAAAAATGTCAAAGAAAGACTAAAATTATGCTCTGGTTTATTATTTAGGGTTTTTAATGAGAATGAATATGAAAACTATTAACTTTAGTAAAACGGATCTATTATAAGGATATCTCTAGGAGTGAGTTGGACAAGGGATGTTGCTCACAGAACCTACTAGAAGTAGTAGCCAAGGGATTTCTAAAGGCTATGAAGGGGAACTAGAGAGGACAGTCAGGACATTGGCTTGATTGTCACAGTCAACATGGCAACAGATCATCTGCAATCATTCCCTCTTAGCCCTTTTCTTTTACTCAAGATCCAACTTCCAAGGAACAAGCGTCTCATTGGAAGCTTTGGCGAGCTTTGGTTGGGTCACTTCTCTGGCAGGGACCAGAGCGGGGAAGGTAGAACAGGTGATCAGTCTTCTTATCAGAAGGCCATTACTTGGATCTACAATCACTTCAAGACTAAAGATAGCAGAACAGAAATACTTCCCCAGGGGGAAGGGGAATTCTTTCCCTACAGTCTTCAGCCAACAGTCAGCAAGGACGCGAGGCCTCCCAACACCCATGTGAGTGAGCTTGGAAGTGGATGTTCTGAGGACCACCAACAGTCATGCGAATAGCTTGGAAGAGGATCTACCCAGTCAAGCTTGGAGGTGACCATGGCCACAGTCAGTATCTTTATTCGAAGCCTTGTGAGAGACTCAGATGCAGAAGCAACCAGCTAAGTTACACCTGGATTCCTGACCCACAAAAACTGAGGTAATACTTGATTGGGTTTTTTGTAAATCACTAAGTTTTGGGGTAAGTGTTCGGCACTAATAAATAAGGAATATGGACGCTGATTTTTATAAGGAATGATTTTGCCAATTATTAAGCTGTTGTCCTAACCCATCCTTCTACACTTGGCTTTGCAATGCTGGAGGTGGAACTCTGCAAACGCTATTTCCTCTTTGCCAGGTGCTCCCTGTTAGGCTCTTCCTACAGGGGGCAACAGAGAGTCATGGGAAGCTAAAGAAGGGAAAAGAGACTTGCTTCTTCCTGTTTGCTTCTTATGGGCCTCCTGTTCTTGTGACCATCACCTTAGCTATGCTACACAGCTGCGTTTCTGTTCTACACATTTCAGCACCTGCAGAACCAGCCTCATTATGTCCCCTTTGAAAGTACCAAGCCCTGCAAAAATTGCAGAGTCTCATGGCAAATAAATTATTGTAGTTTTAAATCACTGTTTTGGGGGATAGTCTGCTTTGCAGTAATAATAACTAAATTTAAAATTACTACTACCTTTTGGCCTGAAGGAGAGAGGGGAGTTTTGGTTACCAACAATACGAAGCAGGAAGAGGTATGTGCTATTAATTCCCCCTCGTAAGAGAGGAAACTTGGAGAATAAATATACTAATCTCACGATCTTCCCTCCTGCTGAGCTCCTGATGATTCTGTCATTGGCTGAACCCAATGAAACGCCAGAGGGAAAGGGTCCCTATTAATATAATTCACTCCAGTTAGCTTCAAGAGGCATCAGGCAATAGAAGGGTGTCACAGATCTGGAGGTGGAAAAAAAAGATGTCCAACTCAAACTCCTTTAACTAATCTGAGGGCTCTGTATGAAACACAATTTAAAACCCACTGCCCTAGACAGGGCTCACCTATGGAACAGACACTCTTCTGGAATTCCACTGCTGTTTAAAATTCTGCTGTAGATTATCTCACCTTTGTAAAGTTATATACATGGATCTAGGGATCTATAGACCTATAGATAGATGAGTAATAGATATAAAATGTGAATATGGATTAATAGACCATAATGGCAAGATGGTATTGGCAATTACTATCATTTTAAAAATTTTCTTTCTTTGGCTTTATCTATTTTGTTTTCTACAATGAGCAAGTATTACTTTTGTCATTCTCAAAGTCATTAAGCAAAAATAAGAAAGCCTCAATAGGAAGATTCTTTTAAGTTCAATTTGTGACTCTCTTCTCGATTTAAAATGCAAATCATCCCAGGAGAGAAAGAGTGGGTTAAAATTTAGGCCTTCAGTCCTTTCAGGGTAATATGAATACATTTTAAAGACTTCAAGGCAGGCAGCTTTGATGGGATTGTAAAGGAAAGCTTTGTGGGAAATGGAAGAGGAGGCACAGGTGAAGAGATGCAATGAAATCATCGGACAGGGATTAAAAGTTTCTGAGTCTAAAGATCTTTGAATACTCCGGTTCGGTTGACAGCAGGACTACTGTTTGAAGAACAATGTCAGTGAGTAACAGCAGGCGGTCACAATGGCTGCTATCCGTAGGATGCTATCTGTGTGCTTTGCCCACATCCAACTCAGTACTTCTCTCAGCTGCTTGTCTGCCTGGTTCTCCAAGGTCCTTTGATATCATCTAAGAGAGGCCGAAACCCCAAGATCTAACTAAAAGTAATTGTGCCTCTGTCTTGAACTCAAACCTTGTACTTAAGAATCATGTCTCTGAAAGACAGTGACCCTAATTTACAATACTAACTTTCATTATGAGGTTACAGTCCAGCTAGACACAGGTTGAATGGCCTCAAGCATGTTTGGCCTTTCAGCACATTAATTCTTTCACTGCACTCAGACCTTCTAAAACATAGGATCCACAGAACTTGGAGCTCTATTTTGGATTGTTTGGAAGAATCCTATTAAACATTTCCTCCAAAGCAGTAATCCAGGCTTTTGAGAGTCAGCATGACACTTAAATGAATTATTCATGCAAGACTCTGCAAGATGGGCAAGTTTCCTGCCAAGAGATGCACAGCAAGGGGTGTTATAAAACTGAAATTGGTATGTGGTAGAGGGGAGCTGATGGAGAAGATTTTAAAAGATGATCTCTTTGCTGGAGAAAAAAAAAAAACCCTCTAGACCTTTAAACTTTGCTTTCACAGCAGAGAGCTTTCTAAATGCTCTGATTCTCTCCTTCCATTCCTTGTCGTTCCGAAGTCCAAGACACTAAAACATAGTCCTCTCCTAAGCTGGCTTAATTAGAATAAGAAAGGAGGTATGGAATAGACCAATCAGTTCTAAAAGGACACGTTGGCATTTCATTGTGTGACTCTGGTTGCTTCATTCTGCGCAGATGAAAGGGGCTCAAATGGCAAAGTCATTGCGGTGGCAGGGAAGGCTCTATCTTAAACAAACAAGCAGACAGCACATTGCCTCGCCTTCCGTACAGCAAAACAGACACGAAACTTAACTTCAGCGCTGACATATGGCAGCAGTACAATGACGATTGCCAGTCCGAGGATTAAAGCCTTTGAGTTTTCCCCACAGTTGCAGGATTTAATACCTTGATGCAGTGCTCTGCATCTGTAAATGAATAAAGCTTATGTCACTGATGGTGGATCCCACTGAGCAGCGGTAAGTAAGCTCACAACAGAGATAAAAGAAGCCATACCCGAGTAAGCCAGTATAAGAATAAATACAAACTACAGATATTACTTATCTGGTCAGACTGTACAATTTCTGGGCGAACAAATCATTCAGCACTGAATAGTCCTGATAATAACATTATGAATAATGCAAACCATCAGCAGTGCAAGGGAGGCCATCGTTAATGCAAAGCTACTCCAATGCCTCTGAAAATGCTCTTTTTATTTTAATTTATATCTTAGCAAATGTCAAATACACACCATTCACAATTAGTCTGGAGAGCTTAAAAACAGTTTATTCTAATTCAGTCTCAATTAGGGATTTGGTGACGACTCATGCTTGCCTCCCAGCAAAGCACAAAGTGATCGTCCACAGGTTATTATCCCACCAATTCTGACCATCTAAGAAAGAGCAGCAGGAAAGTAATGAAAAATACATGTGAGTTCGAGGTTCCTGCTCTTTCCAAAATGCTTTTAAAGATTGTGTAAATAATCTTTAGAAAAACACAAAAACTTTCTGTTACAATGAACCACAGAACATGTACATACCTCCCCGGACTCTGCAAATGCTCACACCCAAATTCTGCAACTTTGGCTGCATGCAGACTGCAAACAGGCAAGGAAAAATGAAATGTGCTGGGTGATGGTTTCACTTTCAAGGTAGTAAACCAGAATTATTTATTTGTGACTGGGGATATGCAAATTAGGCTTATGTTGATATTATTCAATTTCCCTCTGGAAGTTGTTAGGGTTCTAAACAACTGGGATGATTTTTTCTCGAAGATAAGCATCACTTATTAAGGACTGGGGTATCCTTTTCATAAAGAATAGCATTTCCATTCTACAGATCCATGGTCATGGGTATGTTTGGGAAACATTCAAAGCTTACTTCCATGCTCCTAAATTTTAGAATTAAACTTAATTCCTGATCCTGCAAGCTAGTTAAACGTTATGATTACGATTAATGAAGAAGCACAAACCCCCTCATTCCGGGTTTGATGCTCTATTTTTAAGTGCTTTCTTGAGCATCCGTAGTCCATATTTATTGACTGCTATTAACTACAAAAACTAAATAATAAGGGCAGTAACTTGGCCACTTCCTAATTTCAAATACACAAACTTAAAATTCAGTGGCTAACGTTTCTCTCGAATCACTAAGTGATTGATTATAAATGCAGAAAAAAATTATTCCTCAAATTAAGTCAGTGAGTATACAAGAGACTATCCAGAAGTTTTCTCCACATATCTTAAGGTGGATTTTAAGAATCAAACCCTAAAAAGAAATAGTAGGTCCCAATGATTTCTATTTGTCATTGGTGGACCATCAGATAATATAAGAAATAAGTATGAACCCCAGTTAGGTATGGATAATGACAAATTGTGCTGTAAGCCAAGCTATCACCTTATCCTCTGGAATTTTCATTTTTTGAATTCCTATGAATTTGGCATAATCATTTATTAAACATTTGGTCCATGACATCTTAGGTGATTAATATCACAAACACATGCCCAAAGTACATTAAGTAAGAGGATGTTGCCATTGATTCTTTTTATATTTTGGTAAACTTTCATGTTTAATCAGGAAACATGAGGGCTGGCCCTGTGATGTAGTGGTTGAGCTTAGCACGCTCCACTTTGGCGGCTCAGGTTTGTGGGTTTGGATCCCAAGCACGGACCTACACCACTTGTCAGCCATGCTATGGCAGCCACCCACATACAAAGTGGAGGAAGATTGGCATAGATGTTAGCTCAGGGCTAATCTTCCTCAAGCAAAAGAAAAAAAAAAAAAGGAAATATGCATCTTAAATAACATTAGAATTAAATATAGCCAGCACAATTTTAACATTTTAATTATATAATTTTTGCATATGTTATACTATGCAAACATAACAAATTAGATTAGAAATAAATATGATTGCTCCGTCTTGTAAACATCTAACATAATATTTCTCATTGCACATAGGACAAGAATTTCCAGTGAATATAGCCTTTGTGATTTTAATTTGTTTTCAGCAAAACAATCTATGTTTAAGAAAAGTTCATAAAAGAGACTCTGGAAAAATATTTGGGCATCACACACTCTGAGATTTTATATGCTATCTTTTCATTTTGATAGACTTTCCTAACATGGATGAAAAACTTTTGTAATTTTACGTACACTGAACAGCTACTGATTGAAATAAGAGTGTGTATCAAACCCATCCACATGCTATCTGTCATGATAACATTTAGCCAATAACCAAAATTGTTGACATATCCACTTGAGACACATCTGAATTCTTCACAACAAAACAATCTATAAAGAGCTAGAATGATTTCCTCTACTTATTTTTAGAAATTGACAATATTAAATAATTGTATTCATGCTTCATTCCCATAATTAATGATACTATTGATAACAGGAGTAAGTCAGATTCTCCTACTGCCTAGAATTCCACTGGCCTCTCTGGATTTTATATTTATTCTTTTAGGCAATCAGGATCCGATGGGTAAGGAGAGCCACTATGTGACAGATGCCTGAATAATGCCATCTTCCAGAGCGGTTTATTTTAAAGAAGGGAGTAACTAGGTGACTGTGAAAATTAAGCACTATGTTAAATTTTTGACATGTCTTACACACTCTTTTCATTCATTCACTCATTAAAAGTGTGTTTAATGCCTAATCTGATCCAGGGATTGATCTTAACGAAGGTATACAAAATTGAATAAGATAGTGCAGTTCTCAAGGAACTTAGATTCTAGTTGGAAGATCACATAAGTGCAAAGTGAAAATAAGACCAAAAAGGACAGGCATTTTCATTTAGAATGCAAGATGATACAAAATGTCTTTCCAAACAGGTAACTGATGCTTGCATTCAATCTTGGAGGAAAAGTCATAGTCAAATAAAAAGTGAGGGTTGCAGTATTCGATCTAAAGAAGAAGTATTTCCAGCGGGATACACACCTGCACCATGACCCAGGAAGTCCCAGTCATGACAAACACTGATGGAGGAGAACAAAGCCCATTCTTAGCCAGATAGTAGTACACAGCAAGTTAAATGTACCTTCAGAACTTCAAAGGCTAATTTTTGAACTGTCCTCTATATAGCAAGTAATAAACCTGAGGATGTTTTAGTTAACCCCAAAGATGTTATAAGTTTCAATTAGAGTTTCATAATATAGTTTCAAAGATTTAGTTAAAATAATAGCAGGGATATAAACTCTAAGAGTGAAATAATAACAAATAATAAAAACAGCACTGTTGTATACTTATAATACAGTCAATACACTTTTATACATTAACTGATTAAATCCTCACAATAATCTTTTGAAATAGATATTATCATTACCAATTTACAAATGAGGAAACTGAGGCCCGGAAATTTAGTGGAGGTATGCTAGACTTCATAGGATATATTTCTGACCCTTTCAGGGTGACAACAGAGGGACAGCTAAGCCTTCCCCTGGGACTTTGCATCAATAGAGAGAAAATAAAATTCTTCATAGGCTCTAAGTCAGACTCAGTACAGTAATTTTCACTCTTTTTACAAGCGATGGCCATTCAACAATTTCTAGTTCTTAGGATCTGCATTGGAATTACTGGTACTTCTTTCTAAAATTGTGTTTTTGCAGGCTGGGCTCCAATATGCTAATTTTGGACTTGGATAACCTCGAGGATACAGAAGTTCAGAAAGTGGGTTCTGAAACATGCATTGATATTTTTAGGACATGTCCATCACTTGTCCCAAAGCACCACTTCACGAAATGCCATCCAAAACCAACGCAGACTCACACAGCATTGCACAGATTATGAACATAAAATAATCTCCCATATTACTCAGTTGTTATGGATTTACAAATTTTTTTCCGCCAGGCTCTGTTTGATTTTGTCTTCCTATATTATGTGCTTGGTTCTCTGATCTAGATAAGGTATAAAATTAAAAATAAAACAATCTCATAGGAAGAAAGTTGAATTATTGAGCCATAATTTTGAATTGAGTTTCTTTTGAACACACAAACCATTTGAGCTGTGCCCTCGTCTTTTCTGCTGTCATCGGTGGCTCTCTGAGGAATTACAGCATCTCATAATTCAGACTTGTTTATTCCAGGGTTAACAGCACAGAAAGCGAACATATTTTTATGCTTAAAATATACGGTCACATATTAAAAGTGTTGGAGATGATGTTTGTTCTTGTATCTAAGTAAAAATAAAAATGATCCTTAGATAGATTTTATTCTTTCTAAATATTTATTGTGTGACACGCGTAAACATCACAACTGCATATTATGGGAACAGAAAGCTAATACAACACAACTACAGTGCAGCTGAGAAAAAAGTAAATGTGTACCTATAAAAATAATTTATTTTTTTAAATAAACATAATTGTAAAACAGCCTACCAAGAAAATTATAAATATTTAATAAAAATGAAATAATTGTTGAAATGATAAAATGGAGTTATCAAAGTGAGAGAGTGAGATGAGTATTGTCAAGCTAGAGTTTTGGAAGAGCCAATCCTAATTCAGAGCTTTTTTCTAATTGAAGACACTTGATGACAAGCAGAAATCTACCTCCACTAGCAAAGTTTATACTGGTAATTTCTTAAGAAGATACAGGGGAATCTTATGGACTCCTAGGGCAGGAACGTAGCTGGCCTGACGTAGGATAGAGCTAGGAACCAAAATGCCCATAGGAAACACTCTTTACACATCCCATGGCTCTTGCTCTCTCCTGCAACTGCATGGGCTCTCATTTCTGCATCCTCCTAAACAAAGGCAGCTTAGTCTAACAGACTAGGGTATGGATTGTTGAGTCAGCCTGCCTGAGTCTGCAACTCAGCTTCATCCTTTACTCGCTCTCTTATCCTGCGCAAATTATTTAATCATCATTGCTTTATCTTTCTCGTCCATTAAGTGGAGGTCATAATAAAAGTGCCGACTTCATATGGTTGTTGTGAACATAAAATGAATAGGCACTATTATTCTTTATTCTCTGGAATTTTCCACACTGGGACTTCTCTGGAACACGAGTTTTATGAGATGTTATGCAAAATGTGCTGTGAACAAATGCATGTGGTAGACAGTGGTTTAGACCTAATTAACTAGGCATCTTGACCATGAGATTACTAAGAACCTGGTCTGGGACGAGGTAAGGCAAATGAGGCACTTGCCTCTGGAGGAAAATTTCAACAGGCACCCAAAAACTCAGTAATCAAGAGAAATATTTTAATGTAGTATTTTTTAAAAAATCAACTCAGTAAACAGGTTGGCTGCCTGTTTTTATAGATGAAATTTTATTGGAAGCAGGACAGGACTAGGGTGTGGTCGGGGAGGAAGGGCCGTGAAATGCAGCATTGCATCGTCATTAATCAACCCTAAATTAAGATAGGTCTTGTTCTTTTAATTAATGGTATTTAGAGAGGAAAAGGTTGCAGTCCCTAACTACCAAGGAGGGCTGTAAACAAACTCCCTTGGGGTAAGTAGATGAGGCAAGAATGCAAGATGTGAAAATGTTTTCCATAGTAAAAGGAGATAATGGCGGAAAACTATGAGAATCTAGAAAGATCCTTTGGCATTAAAAATAATTCTACATCGGGCTGGCCCCATGGCCGAGTGGTTAAGTTTGCGCGCTCCGCTGCAGGCGGCCCAGTGTTTCGTTAGTTCGAATCCTGGGCGCGGACATGGCACTGCTCATCAGACCACGCTGAGGCAGCGTCCCACATGCCACAACTAGAAGAACCCACAACGAAGAATACACAACTATGTACCGGGGGGCTTTGGGGAGAAAAAGGAAAAAATAAAATCTTTAAAAAAAAAAAATAAATAATTCTACATCATACTGGCCTCTGGCTAAGACTGGGAAAAAGAAAGAAGGTGGGTTTAAAAACACCTCTCCCTCTGTGAAGGTTTTCCCATTTCTGCCTTATAATTAGACAAGAGCCACAGCAGGTATCAATTAAAGCAATGGTTTCTAGATAGGCTTGTCAATCTCAATCGTCTGGAAGACTTTCTGATGGTATTTTTAGTTGGGCCACACCCCCACATGCTGATTCAGTGAGTGAGGATAGGACCTAGATCACCAGACCTACGTTTATATCTTTCCATGGAGGAACATGGCGACACGTGTGTCCCCATGCACATATGGGAAGGCAGTGAGCGTACTGATTGAGAGTACAGCCTCTGGAACTGGACTGCCAGGTTGAGATTGCCCCTCCTAGAGGTGTGACCATGGGCAAGTCACTTAACCCCCATGTCTCAGTTTCCTCCCCTGTAAAAATGAAATGATAATAATAGAATTTACCCCATTGGGTTGTGGTGAGGATTAAAGGATTTAATAGCTTAGAATAATACCTTTCACATAGGAAGCACTATAAAAGTATTTAGCTATTGCAATTATAATAACAGTAATAATAACAACAATAATATGTTGAATATGTTGAATATGTGTGCACACATGAGAGTGTATGGAGATGAACAAGCTTATGATGTAAATGTGGGTCACTGAAGGCCATCCAGGAAAACAGAAATCACTGCGAGGCAGCTCAGAAACCTCCAGGCTGCCATGCCGGGGCTGTCCCTTTGGAGCTGAGACCACGTAAGAACAGCCATCCAGTGGGAGCAAGAGCTTATGGCAGAGTTTCCAGAGTGGCTAGATCTGCTGCAGAAAGAAGCAGGAGGGGCTGAGCTGATATGTTCTGCTTTCTTGGCTCCCCCTACCCTCCCTTATAAGGAGTGGACATGAGAGGAAACAGACATTTGCCCAGCACAATGCGCTGAAGCATTCTTGTCCATGGAAGCGAATCTGTGCATGTGTTAGGAATATATATATACATATGTATATGGGTGTGTAAAAATAAATGTGCACCCACACATACATACAGATTATATCATATGTAATTTGAAAAAGTTCTCCAGACAAATTTGGCTTAGACCACATTGAGAACCACTAAGGCAAAGAGAATCTGTGTACCTGGCAGCTGCTGTGCTTGTGTATGTGTTAGCCTAGCCTGTTGGCTCAGCCTGTACATATGGTGTTATTGGTGAGGACTGCTAGCTGCTGGTTTCTATTGGTGGACTATATGTTTAAAGCACCCTAAAGCATCTCGTTGCCAAAGCAGAGAGTCTTCTTACACCAAGACCTTTAGATCTATACTAAAACAAAACCTCCAAACGAAGATAGTCATTTTTCATATTCAAACCTTCCAGAGTAATCTCTGTTAGGAATAACAATCAAAATTAAATAGAAGGGTAAGTAAGCCTCAGTGAATCCCCATTATGATCTAGGGAAAAGACAAGTAAATACATTAATAAATAAAAAGTGACTTTACAGGTCACAAGATAAAATTCCAAATAAACAAGGAATAGATGGACTTGGAAATGGCTGAACATGTTTTCAAAGGCAGAAACTCCAAGTGTTGTCAGCTAAATGTATTTTGTGACCTCACTGACCTTTCCATAAAAATATTGTTGAGGAATTATGTTACTTGCAAATTATTAAAGAGGGGAAATAGTGTACACTGTAGCAATAACATTTTAAGCATCTCTTATAAATAAAACAAAAGTTCAAATTTTAATTAGGAAAGGTTAATACGAGGTATGTCGCAGAAAGAGAAAAGGAATTTTTTTCAATGATTTTTTAGAAGAAAAGAGGTATAAAAATATTGGAATTGAAGAATCTGTCAGAGAGAAGATATATAAAAACTTGACCTTCTTTGGCATTTCCTTTACAATACTTTCACTCCATCCTAAATTGTCTTGACCCATCACATTAGCCTTTCTCGTTTCTCTTGAAATATGTCCACACCTTGTTTCAACTCCATTTTGCTAATTTCAGCTTCCAAATAAAGTTCTTCCTACCTTCATCTTGTTTTTGACTTATGCATTGATACTTTTATCTCCTTCCTGGAGGCTTGTCCTATCAATTTTATGAGTTTTCTTTTGTATTATTCTTCCTTATACTTTATTATTATTTTTACAAAATACTGCACCCATCAGATAATTTTGGTTTCAAGGAACAAAGACTTGATCGAAGAACCACAGGAGAAACGGGAGGTTTCGAAAGGATGTCCGTGTGTGGGAACTCAAGCGTATCTCAGCAGCCATGCTTATGAAGGGCAGAAATCCAGGCAGCTCTAAGGTCCAGCTGTGTCTCTATTTCTGCCACAGTGATACTGCATGTCTGTTCTTCTTCAGACATTTTCTCAATTCTTACTCTTTTTCCTTTTTTCTTCCTCTCACTCTAATCTTTTCATAATTGTTTCCATTGCCTGTTATTCTCTAAAATGGCAGCCCTAAGACCTGCATCAACATGACCTTCCAGTTATAGCAGTGAAGCTCAGTTAACTTCAATGAGAAGATCCAGGATTCTCATTTCAAATACCCTATTTAAAAGGAGTAAGTGACAAGCACTTTTCCAATCAGCTGTGTCATAGAAGCAGGTTATGTGGACTGCTGCCTAGTCAGAAGGTTATGGACGGATGTGGACAAGAGTACACTTTCTAATTTGCCTAGCACATAAGTAAACCTCCAAATCCCTCCTAATCTCTTCAGAGGCCTGTATTGTGCAAAGCTTTAGCTCTTCGATTTATTCCCATAAGCCATCCTTTTGCTCATGCTCTCTGACTTTTTCTCAAAGAAGTTTAGTTGTCATTAGAGCATGAGTTCATACTATTTTAGCGGGTTTCAAGCAGAAATTGGGAGAGGTATATTTCCTCTACTTTGAGAGCAAAGCAGAGAGAAAAAGCCTTTGATTTTAAACAAAAGTCATTTTAAAAGAAAAAGGGTAAGGGGAAAGATCAGTATTGGAGGGAAAGAGAACAGATTCTCTTTGTGTGCGTATATGTGGGAGGATACCACCAAGGCGTGACTGAGAGACTGTCTCCTTCCTGCTGCCTCCTCCCTCCTCCCAGAATAGGACTCCCACCACACAGAATCAATGTGCTGGCTTCCCCATTCTCCTTCTCTCTGTAGGGCACTAGGGCAGAGACAGATATTAAGGGTGGAAGCTTCATTTGAAGAGGAAGGAAGTGACCTCAAATGCAATCAAACCCCATCTTACTCATATTTCGTGGATGTACGCTAAAACCCAGAAAAGCTGGGTCACTGGCTCCAGCCCTAAAGCTGGTGAACAGCAGGACACTAAGGAACCACTCATGAGATCCTTATTCTGAAGTGACATCTCTCCCAGGACTGGGTGGCCTATTCTTTGTAGGAAATGAAATGATCTTGCCGCAACCCCACAGCTTCACACAGAGGCTACAGTGTAAAGTCAGAAAGTCTTTACATGTGTTTCACTTCTGCCAACCATACCTCCTCCTGCCCATCAGAAGATGCTCGAGTCAGGGTGATACCTTGGTAGAGTTATTGAGTGTTATATAAGCTTGCTTTTCTTTTTTATTGTGTAAGAAAGAAAAACAATTTTATGAAACACTGAAATTGAAAGTTGTGCATCATTATTACAGCAGGAGCTAGAGGGCAGATAGAGACAGAACTGATGAATAAAACTTATGTGTAAGATTACTCAAATTTATCTGGGGAACACTTGTAAGACCATGCAAAACTTTTAGGAGCAAGGTAACTTATGGCATCAGGAACACACATACACCTGGACAAAATCTTTTGTCTGCAGACTAAGAATTCAAGTGAAGTTAGAAAAATTATTCTAGTTAAAGTTTTAAAACAGGTTATGGTTCTAACAATTTCATTCATTCAGAATAAGTTTTTGAGGCATTGATCTAGGCACAAAGATGATGAGAAGTGTTAACAGCAACTAAGTCTTCTTGAGAATGACGTTTAGATGCTCCTCATTTAGAGTTTGCTTTAAACCTCGCCTGTGGGTTGAGGGTTGATTAAAGCCATTCTTATTATACATCCAGCACAGACTTCTGAACCTATTTGAACCTAGCGGTAATGACTAAAGAAGCACCAACATCTGATGATAGGAAAAGTAATAGAAAAGGGAAACGGGTTTTTAATACAGATATCAAAAACGTAAACTTACCAAATGCTGACACACATCAAAACTGCAGTTTCTAATACTTGATTACATAGCACCAAGATTGCTTTTTACTTGCTTCTAGTATGTAAGTCTTAGTGCGCAAGTTAGATTTAAATGAGCAAATTTGAGGATGGGTTTTGGTAAAATCCTCTGTAATGATAAGCAGATCATTGGCCATAGTAATAAATAAAAATATTTTAGGGTGCATGTTTTATTTATATACAAATACTAATTCAGAACCTTAATCTTCGAGAAAAAGGTCAAGTCTTCAGTGTTGCAAACAGCAGATGTTTTAGGGTTGTTGGCAACTTATTGCAGATGAAATGGATTTTTATTTTTTGATGCTTGACTCAATTGACGTATCTTAGTGTTAGATCCCAGTCCAAAAAGGTGCTTTAAAGAAAAGTGGTATAGTATGACTTTAGTTACAGAGTAGAAATAGAAGAAAATTATTGCAAAGAAGCCAATGGTAGATGTGTCTTTTACAGCCTCAACAGAGTGGACATCAGGAGTGGAAGTTTAATTTAGTGCACTGGAAAGCCAAATTCCATAAATGGTATTATCTTGATGGAAAATTAATCTCTTCCAAATTAAAAACTGATCATGCTGTCACATCTTACTTGAACAAAGTGGATAGCTGTGTCAAAGGTAATGTTAGCCACTACCACTGACATTTTGATACAAGATCTGAATCCAGACCTAAGATTCTCTGGAGGTGAGATGTGAGAGAAATTTTTGCAGGAGGTATAGAAGCTAAAGGAAAGGAACACCAAACCAATGAAACATCAGTTTCAGCATTTCAAATTTTCACAATGTTGTGAAGGTCAAGGAAACCTGAGAGAGCCCAGGAAGAGATCACACATCTAGAAGAAAATTCAACATCAGTTGGAAATAGTTAATGCCACCAAGGTTGGAATTTATAGTGTCGTGTGGGCAGGGAATATGTAGGAAAACTGATTTCCATATCTCTTTGTTTTCTAATTGTTGAAAGCGTATGTGTCCATAGCTACAGATCATTTCAGATTTACTTTGAAACTTGAAAGACTATAGTAGATGAGGCCACATTTTGGGATCAGCACAAGGGCGGTGTCCAGCAGAACACCTTTGAGACAGAATGATAAACACTGGGCTTGAAATCAGGCTACAAAATATGCATTTCAGAGCGAATTTTAACTGTGTACAATGTGAAATGTCAGCTAGGCAGAACTGCCAACAGTATCTGCAGGGCAATCATTCAAGTTTAAAGAGATCACCTAACTGACATTGGGGCATTGGGTGAGCAGGAGCTGCAGGTAGCCAATGAGCATTTTTGGTTTATTTTGAGATGTTAACTTAATAACTACTATTGGCATGATGTTGATCTAGATATTATGGGTTTTACAAATGGGTAAAGCATGCTGTTCTCCCCTTGAAGTGTTTACATTTTGTACATTGCAGATGTCTTAATTATCTATTGCTGTATATCTAGCCACTTCAGAGCTTAGTGGAACTGTAAAAACCAATTACCATGTGTTGGCTCACAAGTCCACAATTTGTGCCAGGCTTGTTGGGGACGGATCCTCTCTGCAGAGATCAAGTTGACTTGGGTTACTTATGCAGCTACATTTAGCTGAAAGCTTGGGTGGGACTGGAACATCGAAGATGGTTCACTCACATGTCGGGTATCTCAGCTGGAGTGACTGGAGTGGGTGGCGCTGACTGTTTCTCTCTCTCTCTCTCTCTCTCTTCATGTCTATAATAATTCTTCAAGCCTTTCACATGGGAGCTGGATCCCAAGAAGGTAAAAATCAGAGCTTCCAGCCTAGGCCTAGAAGTCTCACAACACAACTGCAGCCACATTCTGTTAGTCAAAGCAAGTCCTGGGGCCAGGAAGGACTTGAGGGGAGGGGAAACAGACCTCAGGACTTAATGGAAGGAGTAGCGGGGCATTCAGAGATGAGAAGTGTTGGCAGCCATCTTTGCAGACAATCTGCCACAGTCTGTAGGACAACTATGTAACTAAGGATGCATGACACAAAACATAAAAGACAAAACAAACCAGAAATAGCTAACGTTTGTTGAGCATCTATTTTGTTCCAGATAAGAGGTCTATACCGATATGTATCTTACTAAATCCTAGGAAATAAAATAAATTCAGTGAAATAAATCTAGGCTTTGCAGATGAAATCATGTTTATTATGGAAATAAAAAGATTAATAAGTATAAGTAGACAGGGGAGAAGAAGAGAAATTTATTCCAAGTTGAGAGGACAGCAGGAAAGCAGCAAATTGCAGGAGTTAAGGAAGAAGCCTGGATGAAAGGGGTAAGTGTATGTGTCTGTGCATGAGTTTAAATAGTGAGGCATAAAGCTGAAAAATATGGCAAGGATTTATTTAGTCCTGGAAGGTGTGGCTGGAAAAACAGAATGGGATTGAAGTGGATGGTAAAATGTATGAACTGTTGAGAACATTACAGAGAGCAGGGCCAATATGATCTGTGATTTGGTCAGAAGGGATGTTTTTCAGATTTTCTAATTTTCTGAGGGTTGAGATGATGCTAGCTTTTTCATCACTGCAAAACAGTATCTAGATTTAATTTACTAAATTGAAAGAAAAAGCTGTATCCAAACTCGAGTCCATGTCCTTAAGTGTGTATTCAGTGACACCATGTGTACCAGTGGCTACGTGGAATCCGCCGCCTTCTATGCTCATCAAAGCCTTTGCCCTCCATGACCCACTTATCTTTGGCAGGAGTTCTGATCATAAAGATTCAGACCCACTGTGCTGGCATATTGCAGGTACTGAATGATTATTTGCTGAAGGATTGATAAGCTGTCTCCTTTCTGAGTCAGCATCCTCTCCTACTGCCTGAATCTCCACTGTCAAATGAGCTTGCCTGAGGAGTCCATAATTGACCCTGTCATTCTCAAGGGGGAATCTTAGGGTGTCTAAATGCTTCCTGTCAATGTTTGCCAGGGCACAAACCTCCATTAACATTGCTTTCAGACTGTCACCCTTCAAATTTACAATTTAGAAACATTCCTGCAACACCCTGGATACCTAGGTGGATGGGTACCATTTTGGAAATCATTTATCCTTTGGAGATGTGAATAACTGGCAGGCCTCAACTGTAGTGCTCTCATCAGATGTTAGAATGTTGCCAGTAATCAAACCTATTCTCCTGTCAGCTGCTTTCCAACATCATTCTTTTCCTTCTTACAGCAAGACACTTTCTGGCTTGCACTGACATAGGGAAACAGCAACATGCATGCTTGCTTTGAGAAAGTGAGATGAGACATTCCGGATTTGGCAGAGACAATTTATGGACACACTTTGAAAACAAGGGGTTCTGTCAAAGAGCTATGAGGCAACAGTGCGTCCTAGTGGATAGCTCTTTACCCTAAAATAAAAAACACATTTTAATTCCCTGGCTAGATGGCTAACCTCATAAGCAATTTTGAAAATGATATTTTTAATGCAAGTTTTCTGACCTTCTCTGAAAGGTTCAGATCATCCTCTCAGATGTCAAACATATTATGTTAGGCTTTCTTCTAGTAATTTGATTTTGTGGCATATAAACCTCCAGCTTCAGTACATTCATTTTAAAGGAATCAGCCATGTTTTTAAAATGGAAATAGACAGTAATACCTGGGAAAATTGGAGAACATTATCTTGGTGTGAAACCAAAGTGCTGCTTTTCTTGCTTAGTATTTTTAGAAAGCTCTGTGTAGGTTTGGAGAAGAGGAGGAGAAAAGGCAATAGAAAATTTGAAAGGTGGAGTTTGTTAGTGGTTAGACTTTATCCCCCAGCACGAATACTCATGTGTTCATTTCTAAAGTTTGTATTGAATTTCTAAGAACCTTAAATTTAACCAGTGTATCAGATAGGATGCCATCAGCTACAAGTTACAGAAAAATCTAACTCATATGTCTTAGATAGTAGGAAATACATTATTTCCCATAGCAGGAAGTCTCGAGTAGGCGGTTTGAGGTTCGTTAATTCTGAGCCTCAGCTAAATCAGTTATTCCGTGTCAACTTCTCTGTGATTCTCTTGACTTTCACCTCATGCCTTCAAGGTAGCTGCCAGAGCTCCAAGCATCACATTATCATATGGCAGTATCCAAAGGCAGGATGTGGCATGTTTTTGACTTGTACCCAGAAAAGTATCTGCTGTAGAATTCTCAGATGACTCACTTGTCAGTGTTATATCTGCTGCCCAGTCACTAGCAAAATAAACGACGTTACTATGATTGGCTTATACTAATCAACATTTACCCAGCTGGGCTTATGAAGCTTATATGTATCCAATTCCTGAACACCATTGATGTAACGACAACAAGATGAAGGGGAGGAATAGACATTGAGTAGATAACCAAGAGTGTCCACTACAAATATTTTCTCTTCTGCAGCTATGGCTGGGTAGTAATTAAATTTTTGCTGCATAACAAACCACTTCAAAATTTAGTGGCTTAAACAACACCATTTATTTAGCTCCTAATTCTGTGAGTCAGCCATTTGGGCTGGGCTCAGATGAGTAGCTTTTCTGTTGGTCTCAACTATTCCCACACTTGCATTTGTAATAAGTGCCAGGTAAGCTGGGGACTGTTTGGTCTAGGGGAGGTACTGCTCTAGGGGAGGCACTTAGCATTACCAGCTTGTTCTCTTCCATATGTTCTTTCATCCTCCAAAAGCCTAGTCTGGACTTGTTCACATGGTGGTAGAAAGGTTTCCAGAGCCACCAAAAGGCAATCCCCAACATATGAGTGCTTTGTAAGCCTCTGATGGCATCATGTATACTAATGTCTCATTGCCCAGTGAAATCACAAGGTCAATCCCATTTCAAGGCGTGGGAAATGGTCCCACTTCTTAGTGAGAAGATATGCAATATAAGATTGCGAAGGTGTGGATGCAGGAGAAGAAGAACATGTAGCCATTTCACAAACTATCACAGTTTCTCTAGAAATTGCTATGCTGAGCTGCTTTCCAATTTTCTTACAATACATGAACAAAGGAAAAATTCAGAAGAATAATGAGTTACACATTGCTTTTTACATGCTATACGTTATTTTGAACGTGTCACTCATTAAATTAATGATTACAGTCTTATAAAACTTGAAGTCTATAGTGGAAAGCATATGGTGTAGTGGAAAGAATATGGGCTTTCATGTCAGAAAGATCTATGTTTGATTCTGACACTTTCCTTTTACAAGCAATATGTATGTGACCTTGGGAAAGATATTTAGCCTCTCTGAATTGGTTTTCTAATCTGGAAAATGGGGATGTGTCAGTTTGAGTCCTCTAAGAAACAGACACCAAGAGAGAGTTAAATATGCAATGGATTTATTGGGGAAAACACTTGTGAAGGACAAAGAGAGATGGAGCAAAAGTAGGCAATATTTCAGACCACAAAGGA
This sequence comes from Equus quagga, assembly GCF_021613505.1. Taxonomy (NCBI): domain Eukaryota; kingdom Metazoa; phylum Chordata; class Mammalia; order Perissodactyla; family Equidae; genus Equus; species Equus quagga. Next base: position 113,972,937 of record NC_060267.1, read on the forward strand.
GGTCTGGCACCTGTGAAAGGAGAAAGGGAAGGGAATTGGGTGTGAAGAGCCTTAGACCACAGCACAGGGCTAAAAAAGTCTTAGGGCTGGCAGAGAATCCCCAAGCCAAATTTGCCCACTGGAAGAATCCTGCAGAGGGCAGGACTGGCCCATATCTAGTCTCCCTGCTGGGCTTAATTAGGAGCAGGCAGTCCAGGGAAATGTTGGCCTGGTGTGAACACAGGAGCACATTCAAAGAGGTTGCAACTAGAAGCCGTCAATCAACAATGTTCCCTGCGGCTGGTTCTCTTGGAGGGTGAACAGTGCATTTTCTCAGCTGCCGCAGAGTAAAATAGTGCTAACCTTGTAGGATTGTTGTGTTAAATAAGGTAACATAGAGTCTGCTATATTGCCTGGCATATGATAGAAGCTACATGATACTTTCATTCCAACTGCTGGAAGTATAAATAGCCTCAAATTTCAGTCTTCTTACCCAAAAGCTAAGTTCAACACTGAGTGTAGATTAGGTGTTTAACAAAATATTACCCAATGTTCACTAGCTATGGTAAGCATCTATGTTAGTTGTTGAGCCCAATCCTATGTTCAGAAACAGTTACCACTACAGTTTCTATGACTTGTACCCCTCAAATCTTATTGGTACAGCCAAAGAAGCCATTTCTATAATATACATCTCTACCATATTGAATACAGTCTATTGCCGTGAAGTGGGCAGCTAACCCAAGATGAGCTCATGAAATGTCTTCCCTGGGAGCTGAAAGATAGAAAGAGTCAATTCAGTTTCTCTCTGAGGGTTGGATCAGTAGCAGGAAAACTCAGGATGTCACAGAAGCTGTATTTCCAACATGTGGCCTGGGAAGTACAGAATGTCAGTGTGTTAACAGGAAGAAAAATGAAGTAGATTCAAGAAAAAGAGCAGATACAAAGACGGAATGAGTTTCCTTTCGGTATTTGAATCCTTTATTTTAACATTTCTGTCATTATATGTGTTGATGTGGTACATAAAATGATTACCATATTTCCCTTATTTTCTTTAAACTGGTTTAAGTGGACTTTGTTATATATAATTAAAAGTGTCCCAACCAATATGCCAGCATATGTATGTGTGCAATCTGATTACAATTAAGTACCAAAGAGTTTTTTTCTTCAATATGTTATTTGGTAGTTATAACAAAAATGATTAAAATATAATAAAAATGGAAAGAGGCCATTGTGCTTTTGAACAAATGGAACTTTCTATATATGAATCCTTGATGGCAACAAATTTAGAATAGACACATTAAATAAACAAATCAAAAGCACACTGAAAAACGTATTTAAACTGTAAGAAGAAAACAAATTGCTTGAAAAAGCTTACCAGCATGTGACTATGAAAATGAATATAGGGATTTTAAACATTGGGAATTACTAAATAGAGAAAAGCACTTTACAGGCCTATTTGTTAGAGCTAAGAATTAGTGAATATTAAAAGATATTCACGGGGTGCTAGTAAAAACTATTTAATTGGAAGTATTTAAATAGATGGTGGCTGATGATCCTCTTGTGGTTATATAAAATGGATTCCACTCTGTACTGCAGATTGAACCAGGTTATCATTAAATCCGTAATTCTTTATTCAAAAAGGCCTTCAGAAACAACAGAATGTATGGGACATGATGAGAACTGGAAAGTTTCCGATAAACACATAAGATGTTCAGCATCACTACAATCAGAGAAATTAATAAAAGCATTAATGAGAAGATTAGGATATTAAACAATCATGCAATATTAAGTGTTTGGCAAACATAGGGGGAAACAGAAACTCTTATTCTCCACCTGGTGGAAATATAAATTGATTCATATCAATTTTCTTATGTTAAGAAATATGATCATAACATAGAAAAACTGATAAAGTGTATATGCTCCAATCCAATAATTTTAATTCTATGCCTATAAACTACAGACATACCTTGTTTTATTGTGCTTCACTTTATTTTGCTTGAGAAATATTGTGTTTTTTACTCGTTTAAGATTGTGTCAACCCTGCGTGAGCAAGACTGTTCATGCCATTTTTCCAACAGCATTTACTCATTCCGTGTCTCTGTGTCACATTTTGGTAATTCTCATAATATTTCAAACTTTTTCACTATTATTATGTTTGTTATGGTGATCTCTGATCACTGATCTTTGATGTTACTATTGTAATTGTTTTGGGGCACCACAAACCGTGCCCATATGGGCACGAATTTAATCGATAAAGGTGTGTGTTCTAACTGCTCCACTGACCGGCCATTTTCACATCTCTCTCCCCTTCCTGGGCCTCCCTATTCCCGGAGACACAACAATATTGAGATTAGGGCAATTAGTAACTCTGCAATGGCCTGTAAGTGTTCGAATGAAAGGAAGAGTCACATGTCTCTCATTTTAAATCAAAAAGTAGAAATGACTGGGACCAGCCGGGTAGCATAATGGTTAAGCTCATGCACTCAGCTTCAGCAGCTCGGAGTTTGCAGGTTCGGATCCCGGGTGCAGACTTACACACTGCTTATCAAGCCATGCTGTGGTGTCATCCCACATACATAATGGAGGAAGATTGGCACAGATGCTAGCTCAGTGACAATCTTCTTCACCAAAAAGAAAAGAAAAAAAAGAAAAAGCCTAGGAATGATTAAGCTTAGTGAGGAACATATGTCGAAAACTGAAACTGGCCAAGAGCTAAGCCTGTTGCAACAAACAGCGAAGTTGTGAATGCAAAGGAAAAGTTCTTGAAAGAAATTAAAAGTGCTATTCCAGTGAGCACACAAATGATAAGAAAGGAAAACAGCCTTATTGCTGACATGGAGAAAGTTTTAGTGGTCTAGCCAGAAGATCAAAGCCGGCACAACATTCCCTTAAACCAAAGCCTAATCCAGAGCAAGACTCTAACTCTGTTCAATTCTATGAAGCTGAGAGAAGTGGGGAACCTGCAGAAGAGAAGTTTGAAACCAGCAGAGGTTTGTTCACGAGGTTTATGGAAAGAAGCCGTCTCCATAAAACAACGGTGCAGGTGAAGCAGCAAATACTGAGATGGACACTGCAGCAAGTTATCCAGAAGATCTAGCTAAGATAATTAACGAAGGTGGTCACACCAAACAGCAGATTTTCACTGTAGATAAAACAGCCTTATATTGGAAGGAGAGGCCATCTAGGACTTTCATACAGAGAGAGGAGAAGTCAATGCCTGGCTTCAAAGCTTCAAAGGACAGGCTGACTCTCTTGTTAGGAGTTTATTCAGTGGTGGACTTCAAGTTGAAGCCAAGCTGATTTACCATTCTGAAAATCCTAGGGCCCTTAAGAATTATGCCAAATCTACTCTGTCTGTGTTCTATAAATGGAACAACAAAGGCTGGATGACAGCACATCTGTTTACAACATGATCTACTGAACATTTTAAGCCCACTGTTGAGATTTACTGCTCAGAAAGAAAGATTCCTTTCAAAATATTACTGTTCACTGACAATATACCTGGTCACCCAAGAGCTCTGATGGAGATGTACAATGAAATTAATGTTGTTTTTATGCCTGGTAACACTACATCCATTCTGCAGCCCATGGATCAAGGAGTAATTTTGACTTTCAAGTATTATTATTTAAGAAATACATTTTGCAAGGTTATAGCTGCCGTAGGTAGTGATTCCTCCGATAGATCTGGACAAAGTAAATCATAAACCTCCTGGAAAGGATTCACCATTCTAGATGCCATTGAGAACATTCATGATTCATGGGAAGAGGTCAAAATATCAACAATTAGAGGAGTTTGGAAGAAATTGATTCCAACACTCATGGATGACTTTGAGAGTTTCAAGACTTCAGTGGAGGAAGTAACTGCAGGCGTGGTGGAAATAGCAAGAGAACTAGAATTAGAAGTGGAGCCTGAAGATGTGAATGAATTGCTGCAATCTCATGATAAAATTTCAATGGATGAGGGGCTGCTTCTTATGGATGACCAAGGAAGTGGTTTCTTGAGATGGAATCTACTTCTGGTGAAGATGCTGTGAAGATTGTTAAAACGACAACAAAGCATTTTGAGTATTACATAAACTTACTTGATAAATCAGTGGCAGGGTTTGAGAGGCTTGACCTCAATTTTGAAAGAAGTTCTACTCTGGGTAAAATGCTATCAAACAACATTGCATGCTACAGAGAAATCATTTTTGGAAGGAAGAGTCAATTGATGGGGAAAATTCATTGTTTTCCTGTTTTAAGAAATTACCACAGCCACTCCAATTTTCAGCAACCACCACCCTGATCAGTCAGCAGCCATCAACAATGAGGGAAGACCATCCACCAGCAAAAAGATTATAACTCACTGAAGGCTCAGATGATATCTAGCATTGTTTAGCATAAAGTATTTTTTAATTAAGGTATGTGCATTGTTTTTTCAGACATAATGCCTTTGCACAATTAATAGACTGCAGTATACTTTAAACATAACTCTTATATGAACTGGGAGACCAAAAAAATCATATGACTCACTTTATTATGATATTAGCTTTATCGTGGTGGTCTGGAACTGAACCCACAATGTCCCTGAGGTATGCCTGTGGAATTACTCTTGAACATGTGCACAATACGACATGTACAAGATGTTCACTGAAGCATGTTTTATAATCGCAAGAACAAAGAAACAATCCAAATACCCATCAATAAGGAAATAGATAAATAAAATATGTTCATATGACTGATTCCTATAGATCAGCTGAAATAGTGAGCTAAATCTATATAAAAGTGGCTAGATAGCACAATCGTAATAATGAATCATGTATGTTGAGGTAGCATTCCACAGTATGAGATCATCTCTGCACATCTGGGTCCTCTAAGAGGCAGTCACGAAGAGAAGATAAAACATTCAAGGAAGGATGCTGGGAAAGGCTGGGAGAGCGATCAGACTGTAATGCTAGTCTGACACTGAGAGAAGGGAAGGGAGAGAAGTTTGAGTGGAAGAGACCTACACTGCCTTGGTGTACAAGGAAGGTTCAGCAAAGCCAACAGGGAGTTCTTGAGCTAAAGTCAGCAGACACATGTCTCAGACCAGATCTGCCTTGTATTCTCTCAGTCATTGGCAAGGAGCAGCCTGTGGAAGACATGGCCTCAGCACAAACACAATGGATTTAAAAATGCAGCAGTTGGGACTCTCCCAGTGAAAGGAGGTCTGTGAGACACTCTCGTGACTGCTGTGCCATCATCAAACAGTCAAACAAACACAGACTATACCAAATATTGTTCATGGAGAAATTTATGTGTGTGAAATATTTTTAGTGACATATTTTTTAAATGAACAGGAAGGATACACACCAAAGTCATAATAGTACATTCCCTTTCTAAAAACAGAGGGAAATGGGATTGGTAATAAAACACGATGGGGATCCAACTGTAACTATAATGTTTCAAAATTTTCATTTAACAACAAGACGAAGAAATAGAAAAAACTGTTGTCACTAGTCAATTCTGACTAGTGTGTATAATGATGTTTTATTATTTTTATTGATTATTTATAAAAAGTTTAATATATTTCAATTAGTATTTGTTGAACGAGAATGAATATCAACAAAATTAGGCCAACTCTAAATATATACCATTCTACACTATTGCATAATGTGGACTGGGATGATGGTGTTTAATTGGAACCTGAATGATGAGATTTCTTGTCATGAAGAATACATGTATTTTCTTCCGACATAAAGATAATACGAGATAAAAACACCAACCTAGACAGGTTTTGTCCCAAGAAACCCATTTACAAGCTGTAATATATAATTTAACATAATACGTAATATATAAACCTTCATTATGAGGCTTAAATCCCTCCTAATCTTGTTGGGCCTCCCCTGTACCACTGCCTTTTCCTTCCCATAGAAATATTTACCATTAAAATGTATAAATATTTGTTTTGTGACCATTTATGGTGAAATTGGTGCAGAGAGCCTTCAAAAGTCAGTAATTGATGATAATTTAAGGGAATGAGAAGATTGACTCCATAATCATTTACTTATGACTTTAAGGGGACAGTTCTAAAGAAATCCGGAAGGTCATAAATAAAATAGGCTCATTTAGTGCAAGCAGTTTTTCCCATTTAGCAATAGAATTTTGAGAAACTAGTTTATCTCTTGGATTTTCCTGTGGACTGGAGTCTATTCTTACTCAGTGCCTTAAATTTTCCCTGGCGAATAAAATAGAAAAGACTTCCCACCAGAAAAGGATATTGGAAAGCTTGCAATCAAATCATTACAAAAATACCGAAGACTTACATTGCTTTCCTCTTGAAGTGATCAGTGTCAGTTCTTGCAAGTCCAGGTTGTGAAGAAGGATGCTAATAAAACAGTATGTGAGACACTGTTATTACCTACTTAAAAGCCTAATCCTCCTCTAATGCTTCCTCCTTAAAATAATTACAGTCTTTTTTTGCATGTCCACTCTCTTCCTGTACATTTTCCTTCTCCATGTGCAATAGCTTCAGGTCAAGGGTTGCTCCTGAATTGTTTAAGCCGATCATTGTAACCCAAGTTCTCCTGTCAATGATTGATTCGAGCGTGAACATGTGGCCCCATTCTGGCCAAGGAGGCAGGTGAGAAAGGCCGCTCGGGGGCTCTTGCATGTTGTTCTCCCACTAACAAAAAAGAAAAACAGAAAAAACACAGCTCGTCCTGACTCTTGATGGTATTCTCCCTGCAAGTGATGTCTAGAAATGGTATGATCATCTTGCTATCCACTTGAAGATGAAGCCAGAATAGGAAGGACAGAATCAAGAAAACTCCAAAGAAAAAAAGATGGATCACGATGCCTGGAATTGCCCTATATTTGTACTTGTGTGGGTACACAATTTAAAGATAACATATCCTTTTATTATTTACACCATTTGAGTGGTGGTTTTCCTACGACTTGCAACCAAAGCATTCTGAAAAATAATATCTTGAGATTTTTGTCTGTTGCTTTATTTAATTTTGTGTATTATTTTGTTTTAACATGGTATGTGCCTTATTTGCTAGGATGAAATATCAAGTTAATTCTAGACTTTTAACATTGGCTAATTATAGGATGCGTTAAAAATCCAGGTTTGACCTTTTCTTCATTTCATTTTTCTTGCCATTTGCTCTTTGATCATTTCACTGTCCATGGGCAAAACTTTCTGGCATGGACTTTGAGGAAGAGTCAAAATTTAATTCAGATAGTTTAGAAGTTTCTGTGCAATTCTAATGAATTTTTATATAAATGTAGAATTTTACTGTACATCACGATTTCAATTTAGTAAAACCGTTGGCTGAAAAGAGGTTAAATCTTTTGTTCATCTATAAATAGCTATAATATTCTTATTTAGATATTTATGAATGGGCCTTGTAATAAAGATAATCTGATATTTATAATACCTCTTTGCCCAACCATGAGACACGTTTGCAATCTGTGAAATGGGTATTTCGACAATATAATTAAAATGTAAAAGATTCTTCCAAAAGATTGCTCAAATTTATTGATAAGACTTCAAGCACTTGAAAGATGCTCTCTTTAAAATATTAAACCAATTATATGAGCTTTATTTTTAGTTTCTCTCTTACTGGATGGCTAGGAATCCCTATAATATCGAAATTGCTTCATTTTACTTTGCATAAAGAAGGGTGGGGGTGCAAGAGAGGGGCACGGATGCTTGGCAAAGTCCACTGTTTTCTACTCCAGTGAAGAGCTGTCCATGGCAAGAGGCTGTGGAGGTGAGTTAATCCAAACACTTGTTGATGGCTCTTGAGGAAAGCGGCTCCCCCACAAGCAACTTCCTCTGGGAACTGTCGATTCATAAATCTAAATCACATTCCAATTCAGCATGTTCTCCAGTCTCACAGACCACAATACTCAGTGTTTCCCCAGTAAAGCTTTCTATTTCATTTCACTTTAATGCACACTACTGTTCTGCTCTCAGGCAGAAATTCCCACTCCTGGCTTTTTGATGAAGAATGTTTATTCTGTGAAATTTCCATAAGAGGGAAGATACTGAATTTAAGTGTTTTATTCTCTTGGGTGATATTAATTGGCTGAACATAACTGAATAAAGTCCATCCAATTGAGTAGCCAGTCAACAGGAGGACAAGAAGATTAAAACAAAAGAGTTCCAATGTGTAATCCCCCATTACAGATTTTTCACAGGATGCAAGGCTGCACAATATCACAAAATGTCCGGTGTATGATAGATTTAAATGTGAATATTTAGTCTTTGTATTCATTAGAATCATTCTCCCATTCCCCTAGCAACTGAATAGTGTTGACTACATATAATCTTATGGTTTAGGAAAGGGTTTTCCTAATTCCCTTTAGTCACTTTATATCATCCCTCCCCAACACTCAAACAGTGTCTGGGGTTGTTCCTTAATATAATTAAAATCAATTAAGGCGAAAAAATTGTATTCACTAAAAACCAGGGGGGAAACATGGCTAAAGTATGTCGTGAAATATATTTCACAGTTAATGTTATTTAACATATTTTAGTTAAAAGTAGACATATTAAATGTCTTCCAGAACAATAAAATACCACAGTAGCAGAAAAATACTTTAAACAATGTTTTGATTATATTCTGCTTGATCTTATATCCATTTTTGGACATTAGAAATATCAATAGATTATTTCTGTCTCAAAACTTTCAGTCCTTTGTATTGTGCTGAGTGGAAGATGTTAATATAAATTAGGATATGCAATGGTCTATAAAACACATGATTTCCAAGTTGGGGTGATACAATTCACAGGCTAGTGAGGGTTCCAATTCCTGAACGCACTGGGGAGGCTGAGCTGGTACACTCATAAATTATTAGCAGATGTGGTTTGAGTAACGTGCCCAATTCCAGGCAGCTTTGCAGTGGTCATTATATTTGGAAAGTGATCACTGGATGATCTGCTTTCCTATTTGCATTATTTTGCATATTTCGGTTTTATCATAAGCTCATTTCATGAACATTGGTGAGAATATGAATATTTATATAGATTTGTATGTCATTCCTCACAAGAATTAGTTTATATCCTGACAGCAAGCATTTGCCCTCTGACTTTCTTCACACACTCATAAATGAGGTTCAAATTAAGCCAAAGGAAAAATTATCTAGAGATGTGGAGAATAACTTACTATACACTTAGCATACATTTGGGTGCAGACGTGTTCTTACCTCATAAGTTCTCTTTCGATCAAAACAAGAGGAAATCTCCTAGGGTAACATTAAATCGTTTTTATAATTTACCTTTACAATCTCTTCATTTATTTTTGGAGGAAGTCATATAAGTTAGCCCTGTATTTGAGTAAATGCTGGAATAATAGAAATAGATCTTTGCTTGTCACTATGATAGCCACAAGCCAAGTGTAGCTTTTAAATATATATTTAAATTAGTTAAAATTAAATAAAATGAAAAATTCAGCTCCTCAGATGTACCAGCCATATTTAAAGTGTTCAATAGCTGCGTGTAGCTAATGATTATGTATAGGACAGTGTAGCTCTAGAATATATAAAACAATCATACAAATCAATGAGAAAAACAAACCAACAGAAAAAAGTGGCCTATAATGAACATTTTCATGATCACAGAATGTTCTATTGAACACCTCTTATATAGAGAAATCACAGCTTACATTTTTGAATAATTTCCAAAGAAATCAAGCCGCATATGTGGCATCTTCTTTGGTGTTTAATGACTTTCATTTTTGGACCAGAAGTTCGATTTGGTTTTGTTTTCAATTTTAAAAGAAACTCCACTCATTGCTGTAAGCCAGTGGGCATGGGGATCATTAGCAAAGGGATGCCCTAAGAAAGCAGGGCTGAAGAAAAAGCCAAAAGAGTGGATCAAGAGGTGTGCTGTCAGTAGAAAGAAATGTGATCTTAAAGATGAGTAAAAAGTGGCCGTAGGCAGACCCTCTCTGCACTCACCTGCTTTGTTGAATGAATGTTGCAGATCAGCTGCCACCTGCCCTTCCTCGGACTACCTTCCAGCACACTGGTGATTCCAGTTCCCCTTGCTGAGTCATGTGCTTGCTAAGAGTTGGTTGCATTTGGTCCCCTAACCATTTATTCCGCTTGAATGTTAAGCTTTAAATTCTATGGAAACATTTAGAAATGATTTAAATAGTCCATATTTAATAATATATATGTTCTATGAAATAAGTCAGAAAGGGCATGTTGCTCAGAAATTATTGTAAAATTAGGTATATAATAGTTTTAAATAATTGAGAAGAACAATCATAAAAGCATAAAAGACCTCACTCTGTAAGGAAACTAAAGCTGGGAATCTTAGATGATGCACCTTGAGAATCTTCAAATGAATAAAAGAGCAGTGGGGAACTTCTATCAGTGGACCCACGCTCAATAAACAAAAAACCTTGACTTTACATCAAACGATTGATGAACAAAAGACCATTTATATTTTTATATTAAAAATGCTTGTGTGTGCATCTATTGTATGGTCCCACACGTTAAATGATGTTTATATGAGTGATCAAATATCAGTGCCAGTTATGTTACATTGAGTTCCTACTACATACTTTTCTTTACCAACTAAACTCTAAAGGACAACAAAACCACTCACTGAATTGTATTTTATTACGAAAGAAAACATTCACATTGTTGCCATTGGTCCATTTAAAATGTTCAAATCCTAATTTTCTAATTTTTGCCTTCATGTTCCTCACCCTCAGTTTCCTCCTCCATAAAGTAGATGTAGCAATACTACTAACCCCAAACTTTGTGGTGAGCATTAAATGAGATAATATTATAAAGCACTTATTACGGTGTCTGGGACTTCAGAGAGCAAGACATTTCGTAAGATGTATTTACACAGTACTTTTCAGAACTCATCAACAAGGCTCAAAATTTACAGTCCGCAGATCACTGCTCAGCCCAGAAATTAGACGGAGAAAAAAAGCAGCTGGGCCAGTGGCCAGCCATCTGGTTGCAGGGCCTGGCCAGATCTCTTTCTGTGCAAGCTGGCGCAACTCCCTGTGTGAGGTGCTCAGGTGCTGTCGGCTCAATGCTCGGTGCTTCTGGCCCCAGTCTGTGATCAGGAGACAGCCACAAAGTGGTCATTGTCAAATATCCTGGCATACCTGGTCATGGGAAGCACTGTCAGCCTACTGCAGACAATTGGGGCTAAGGGTCTGGGGGAGAGCAGAGGGGAGGCCACACTGCCAAGAGCTTTAAGGCCATTTACAGTATTGCAAAAGCAAAATGCCCATTTTTGTAACTTATTTCCTCTTCCATTTGGAGTCTTGATCTAACTTGTAAGCCAAGTCCAGAATAGCTGCACAATAAATGTTTGTTGAATATTAACTTTAATTGATGGTTATGTGTCCCTTCTAGATCTAAAAGTCTATGTCACTATGGTACAATAAATGAATCCCATCCACAGATAGTCCTCTGGCAGCAGGAAAGACAAAATTATTTGTCCCAAAACAATAGAATTGGCAATGCTACAGTATAAATAATGGGAAAAATACATGAGTGATGGCAAACATTTATTGACTGCTTACTACGTGCCAGGAATCTGGCATGCATTATCTCCTTTAGTCTTCACAATAACTTTGTGAGTTAAATATGATGAGTATTTCCACTTTATTTGGGAGTTTATGGCAAAACAAGGGGAAACTAGCCTAAGGTCATAGAACTTGGATTCAATTTCAGTTCTATCTGATTTCAAAGAATGGGCTCTGTAACAGTGAAATTAATTCCCTCTTAGAGAAATTAAGAATGGGTGGAGGGTGTGCCAGCTGAAACATAAAAGAACATAGGCCATTTGGCTGTTTTAAAACATGGCCAGAAATGCTTCAATATTCTTCCCATGAGAAGTGGGGACTATGTCCCCTCCCCTTGAATTAGGCAGACTTGTGACAGTTGAAACCAATAGAGTATGGCAGAAGCGACTCCATGTACCTTCATTTTGGAGGAAAATAATTACCGAGTTAAGCCCTACCCAAAGCCTGGCCCACAAAAATCATAAGACAATATGAAGTTGTTATTAAGCCACAAAGTTTTGGTTAGTTTGTAATGCAAGAATAGATAACTGGAACGCCATGTTCTAACACAAGCAGCATGAAAGTCAAAAAGTTTGCAAGTGAAAGTGTGACGTGTTTTGGCAGCAAATACTATTCTAAAGACGCAATTTTATGAGAAATGACCAGCCCAGGGAAATGAAGCATGACAAGGGTGACCAGGATTACCCAGGACTTTCCTAGTTTTAGCACTGAAAGTCCAAGGTCCCAGGAAATCCCCCACTCCAGGGTAAACCATGGCAGCTGGCCACTCTACCTGGAAATCTTAAAGTGCACAAAATAAACAGGAGTAGGTTTCTCCTCTTGGCCTCCATGGTAAGAAAAGCGTTTCATCTCCTCTGGAAAGTCTGTTATCTTAGCCAAGAGTCACACTGCCCAGTGTAATTGCTTAGTTATGAACTCAAGGTCATTCCTACTAAATTAAAACGTAAAGATAATTTATCCTTACTAGTCTCCTCTCTCAATGAAGTCCTTTGATGGAAAGTCCCAGTACACTCATCTTAGCTTCCAGGAAGCCTAGAGGACTTTATACTGCATCCCAGCCATGGCTTTAGCAAGGCTAACATTTCCCAGAGAGTGTTGCTGCTCTGAATTCTTGTACCTTGAGAAGCTTTAAAAAAGATAAAGGGATCCCATGATTAGTCTGGGAAGCATTGCATATTGTCTATCCTTTCCAGAGAATCTCAGTGCACGTTACATATTAAGAATCTGAGTAGGCTTGCAGAAAAGTAACCTTTTTGTAGCAAATACAAATCATAAGGAGATTTATTTCACTCATTAGATTGGCAAAACCAAAAATGATTTGTGCTATCTGCACTTGGCGAGAGAATAGGAAAACTGTTCCTAGGATGAACTGTGGATTAAAGTGTAAACTGGTAGAGATGTTTTTGGAAGGCAATTTCACAGTTATTATTGAATATAAATGTACATATCCTTCCATCCAGCACTCCTACCTCTTGGTATCCCTCTTAGAACAGATACTCATCATTGCACAAAGATGCGTATACAAGGGTTTTATTGCCACAGCCTTGTAATAGTGAAAACTTTAAATCAGCCTAAATGGCCACCCACATACTACATTTATTTTACAAATGTTTATTGAATGCCTGTTACAGAGCAAACAATGTTCTAGTCACAGGAGATGGACCAATGAAAAATGGAGATAAGATACTGGTTGTCCATCATGGAGTTTACACTGAGGGAGTTTATGGAACAATTGGTGAGGAGGAGAAACGTCCATAAGCAAAATAATAAGCAAACAAAATCTGGTAAATATATACCACTCAGATTCAGTTTGGCTTATGATAACAGAAACTCCAAATAATAGTGGCTTAAACAAGGGAGTTTGTTTCTTTCTGTCAAAGTCTAGATAGGTGGTTCAGGAATGGTTCGCTGACTATAGTCATATGAGGCCCAGTGACTCCCAGCTGTCTGCTCTCCCACCCCCAGAAGTGACCCTCATCCTCAGGGTCTAACATGGTGCTCGAGCTCTCACATCTATATTCAGGAGAAAGGCAAAAGGTGGGAAGCAGCATGTATATTGGAATTTGTACATACCATCGTCACCTAATCTCACTAGCCAGATTCTAGTTTTCTGATCATGACTAACTGCAAGGGGAGCCACAAATTATAGTGTTTTTCTTTTCTTCTGAGCATTCACGTGACCAGAAGTTCTGGTGATGAGGAAGCAGGAGAGAAGAGATTTGGGGTGACAACTAGTAGTTTTGCCATAAGATACCAATAAGTTATGAAGAATGCAAATTAAGTGATTTGTTAATGAGGGTTGGGGAGTAATGTTAGATTGGGTTGGCAAGGACAGCATTTCTGATGATTTGATAATTATTTATTTGATAAATTGACAACTTGCATGAGAAGAAGTAATCTAAAATTGAGTGGCTTAAACAACACACATTTATTATCTCACAGTTTCTGCGGGTCAGGAACTTGGGCATGATCTCGCTGGCCCCTCTGCTTCACATTCTATGACAAGGCTGGAATCAAGGTGTTGGCCAGGGCACAAATCTCGTCTCAAGGCTCAGCTTGGGCAGGATGCACTTGCAGGCTCGTGTGATGGGTAGCAGAATTTGGTTTCTCACAAGTTATTGGACTGAGGGCCTAACTTCCTCACTGACAGTGAGCCAGAGATCGCTCTCAAGTCCTAGCCACGTGGGTCTCTTTAACAAGGCAGCTTACTTCCTCAAAGCACATACGCCAAGAAGGCAACAAAGAAAGTTGGCTATCAAAACAGAAGTCACCGACATTTGTAGCCTAATCTCAGAGTGACATCCTTTTACTTTTTGCTGTATTCTGCTTATTAGAAGCAAGTCTCTTAATTCCAGTCCACACTCAAGGGGAAGGAATTACATAAAGATGTGAAAATAGCAGAAGGTGGAGCCATCTTAAAAGACTCCATGCAGCACCATCTATGAAAATACATGCGTTAAAGTCATTCCAGGTGGAAGGATCAACTACTACAAAGATCCTAATTTGGTTACTTTTTTGGCATGTTCACAAAAAGAAAGAAAGTGTGTATCATTGGAGTAGAAGGGAGAGGAGTAACATGAAATGAGAACACTGTAGGAGGCTGAGGTCAAATCATACAGGGTTTTTTAAGCCAAGATAAAAAGTCTGGATGTTAATGGTTATAGAACCTTTGGAAGATTTTGAGCAAGAAAGTGATATGACGTAGTTAATGTTTTTCAAGTTCACTGTGGGTCATTGTGCATGATAAGCCAAGGGGACTGAGATGGCATGGCCAGTGGGTAGAAGGAAAACTATAAGAGTACAGTGTCCTGGAAGGCAAAAAAAGAAAATAATTTTCACCATGGTGAATACTCCTGAGAAGTGAAGCAAAGGTCAGAGAACTGACCATGGGTTTTGGAAACTTGAATGGCATTAGTGATATTGGAAGGAGTTTTGAGCAGTCATGGCTGTTAAAGGATGACAGGAGTAAGTAGATGATGAAGAAATTGAAAAGGTAAATATGGATAGCTCTGTAAAGAAATATTGCTGTGAAGGTGAGTGACATGGGAAGCCAAAGGATGGGAGCACGATTTTCTGCATGATATTAGGTGAACTTAGCAAGGTTATGCCGAGACAACAGACAAACTTGACGTTCAGTAGTTCAACACAACAAACATTTATTGCTCTCCCATGCTACAAATCTAGTTAAGGTTTGTACGGGGCTTTGCTTGTCATCCTCACTCAGGGACTCAGGCTGATGAAGGTTCTGTGTCAACACTTGCTTGCATGACCTCCTGGCATGAGGTAGAGACCATGGAAAGTTCTGCACTGGGTTTTAAAGCTTCCATCAGAAGTGACTGACCAAAATGAGTCCCACGTCCGTGGCTAACTTCAAAAAGCTTGAAGAGTACACTCCTACCATGAGTCTGCAAGGAGAAGGAAACATTTGAAAACTCATCAAAGGGAGGCTTAACAACCATTTCTAAGAGCTTCTATCATTAAATATTTGGGTCAGAAACTCCACAAGATAACTACCACAAGTAGTGAGAAAGAAATTGATAATACAAGACAAAGGAGAATAGCCAAGATGAAAGAATTGAGAAAGTATCGGTAATTTAATACGAGCAGAGAGATTTGATCTGTCGTAACTATTGTAGCAGGAGGAACACAGAAAGTTTGGAGAGATTGGTATATTTGATAGGAATATTTAAATAAACAGCAACACATCACTAAGCCGGCCTTTAAAATGAATGAAGTTTATATTTATCTAAAAGTTATTGTTACTCAAGAAAAAGTTGCATAAAACACTTTTAAAATAAAATGCATAGAGAATATAGAAGTTATTTATATAAACAGCCGTCAGTGCACACATATGTGCATGCACACACATACTTTTCCTATGCAGTACTAGGATGGCACTGGATGGTATAGGACAAAGAAATCTGATGTTTACACATTAGACTGATAAAAAAACCTTGTTCCTTTGGGAGACTAGAGTGGGACTGGGAGTGGAGAGAGATGAAGGGAACTGTTGCTTAAGTTTTATTTTTTGTGGTTTTTGTAACATAATGTTCATGTATTATTTGTACAATTATTTAAAAAACTAATTAACTTTGTTTAACCCAGCATTTCCTAAATGAAAATATGCCTAAAATATATACACCACTTATGAAAATCTCAAGGAACAAACTGGGGAAATAGGGCTGACTTTCCTCTAGGCCTTTATTGAGGACTCCATGGGGGGATGAGGACAAACTTAATATTCCACTTCCAAATCCTGGTAAGAGTCATCTTGTCTCTGGCTCGTCAATAAAGCTGGGAAACTGGATGATGCTGTCATTTTATTTACATCCTTATAAATAAACTTCTCATATTTTTTCTTTTTAAAAATATATCTATGATGTTCAATTTAGTCCATAAAGGTTGCCAGGTCAAATAAAATTAATTTTCTTTCCTGTTCCTTTTGTATTTGCATATATGCAAATCAGTTGAGGAGGTCATTTAGATTTTATTAAAGTGCAAATAAGGGCACCCAGGTAGAACCACACAAATATGGCGCATAAGGAGAACTCCTGGACCCAGCATCTAGGTACATGAAAATTTTTTCCCAAACCCACCCTTGAGAGGGCCACTGACTTTGTTTTGCAATGCTCTTTTATCCAGTTACCCAAGCATTGGAATTCTCTTAAAAATAAAATAACGGTTATGTGTTATTGTGAAGTGAGACTTTAAAACCACCAGTATCTTCATCATTAAATATATATTTTAGAAATGCCAATCCAAATTTTATAATCAAGTAGTTGAATCCATTACTGGAGAGATCTATGCATTGACAAAACAGATATTGTTATGTAAAAGAGATGATTATGTACAATAAGAATATTGAAACAAAAAATTATGATGAAATTAACCTAAACAAATACAGGCTATTTTCTCACATGACAAGAAGCCTACAAGACAGTAATTTGCTGTGTTGTTTCAGCAGCTCCAAAGTGATAGTGACCGGAATCTCTATGATTATTTTTACTTTCCTTTGTTGGTGACAAGATGACTGCAGCAGCTCCAAACATCACAGTCTCCATCACATTCAAAGGAATAAGGTAGGAGATGGTACAGGGCAGAGCATTTCGCCTTAGGGTCACTCTTTAATGGGGAAGGAATTCTTCCTAGAATCTATCCAAATTTATTTCCCCTCACATATCATTGAACAGAACTAGGTAACATTTTCAATATTAGAAAAGGTATTTGCCTTATCCAATCCCCCCACAACATCAGTGTGCCCCTCTACAACATGGAAAAGAGGCCAATGACTTTGAGAAAAATAATGACCATAGTGTGCATCAGTGACTCTAAGAGTAAGTCCTATACTTGGCTAGGCATTGTTCTAAGCCCTTTACAAATATTAGCTAATTTACTTCTTACAATAGATATATTAGATAGATACTGTAATTATTCCCACTTTACAGATGTGGATATTGAGGAACGGACAAAGTAAATAACCACACAGCAAGTAAGTGTTCTGAGTCAAGATTTGAACACTGGTGGAAAGTCAGAGTTCCTAACCATTATGCTAAACTGTCTCTCAGGAAATAAGTGGAATGATGACTAAAAAAATAACGTGTATGGAAGGTTCTCCCACACTATTGAACAGTCTGCTGTGTAAAACTGGGAGGCGAATCTTGCACAGACCTTCCAGACCTTACTCAAAAAGGCATCCCTCAATTATAAATGAAAACCAAAATACAAGAAAATATAAATACGAAAAATTAAGCAAGCTTATCTTGTCATAAAAATTAATAAAAATGAAACTCAAAATGACAAAAGAGCCCAGAAAGGAGAAGGAACTAACTTAAAAGGAAACCCAGAAAGCTAGAGGTGAGGAAGAGACCGTATAACCTGGGGACGCAGGGACTCCGGTTGGAGTAATTTTATTTTCCTCTGCATCGAACCAAAGGCCAGCTTGAGATAGAGACTCATCAGAGTAAAGGATCAGGGAGCCAGGAGGAAATGACTCACATTCTTCCTCCTTGAGTACCTGACAAGGAAGGCATTGTGATTCTGTCCTCGTGTGAGCTACAAGGAGAAATCAAACATAGTATCCCAATCAAATTTCCCCGCTGAGGACCGAGACTGAAGTTAACTAACACACGGGGCTCTTGGACTATAAATGATGCCTTAGCAGGCATCTCATCACTTTAAAGACCACCTCTAACCTTCCGGCCATGTCACAGATAAGAAGAGCTGAATTTAAAGAAAGGGACATTCAGCCGACCTGCCCTCCTCGAGTTAAAGAAAGAAAATTTAACACATTCACTGGATAATATAGAATAGAAACTAGTTTTCAAAGTTTTATTACAAAACAAAATATTTTTTTCACTTTTAAGAATCACTTTAAAATAATGATTTTCCTTTAGAAAATCATTGTCTTTGGTTATGGGTTAACTTTTATTCCTTTCATTCATAGAAATAAACAAACGAAAAAAACCCACAAATTTATTCCTTTCTCATCAACTCACAGCCAAATATCTGAGCGCTTGAGAGCAGCATACTCTTCATGAACATGAAATACAACACCCCAACATTCAGAGGCAAAAATAGTTGTTTTTGCTTTTTTAAAAATAAACTTCTTGCTTATTTACAATTTGACCTGCAATCATTGGCTTTAATTTCCATCAGTCCGTCAATTACGGTTTAACATTATGATCATTTTTCTTTCACTGTAGACTAATTTTATTTTTTCTTGGAGGGCATTCTGGCATTCCAGAATGACAAAAAGCTGAGGCTGTTTTATTGAGGCTGATGATATAGAACCGGAGTCAGCAAACTTTTTCTGTAAAGGGCAGATAGTAAATATTTTAGGCTTTGTGGGCCATGTCCTCTGTCATAACAAGTTCTAACGCGAAAACAGCCAAAGACACTGTACAAACAGGTGTAGCTGTGTTCTAATAAAACTTTGTAGAAACTGGAGGGGCCTACTTGGCCCAGGAGTGGTGGTTTGCGGACCTCTGATAGGGAACGCCAGCTCTCAAGTGACTGAAAGATTTAATATGCGTCTATGTCTATGCTATTTCAAAGCAGTTTAAATAGAATAATGAATTTACTGTAATGGCCCTGTCAACTTATGTCGTGTAGGCTCATCCTTTTGTAATTTTAAATTAGTAATTTGCTTTGTTTTTAGCAAATTGTTGATGACTGATGAGAAGTACGGAGAAATTTATAATTGCATGTTTTAACTAGGAAATTACGCGGTGATGCACATTGAAATAATAGGGGAATTCCCAAACGTGGTTAACAGTCCAATAAAAATCATATATTTTAGCACTATCTCCCCTTCTTAGTCACTCCTCCTCACTGTAATCAGCTTCCTCACCTGGCTGGAATTGCTGCTACAATACAATAGAATAGATTAGATTGCCATTATCATTGCCATTTCATATGTGAAAATACAATGCCCATAAAGATTGAGTGACTTGCCCAAGTTTCACAGACCTATGTAGTGGCAAAGCTGAGACTGGAACGCAAATGTCCTGACTCTGTCCAGTGTTGTTTGTACCACATCACACTGCTCTCAGTAGAATGAAATCCCCATAGGTCCTACACAGTGAGTGACCTTCCAGCTTTTTAGCAGAAGTTCCAGGAAAAGCACCCAGATTTAGGAAACTGAAAGTGGAACGGCTCCCAGACATTCAGCCAATGTTGACCAGACATTTGGATGATGCTGAGTGGCACAGAGATATGAGTTGATGGCCTGAATCGTTAGCAGCAGCATTTCCATGTCTTTAGTGGTTAACAGCTGGAGGTTGATTTTCACATATTTGTGAAGCTTGCCCAGGGCTTCAGTAAGTATCCGAATCTTTATGCGTTAGGTATCATCTGCCTATTTAACACCTGAGTCAGGGATGCTCAATATGTGGTATGAGTCAATAACTAAAATGTTGACTCCATGATATATGTGCCTCAAATCCCCCATCCACACCATGGCCAATATCACTTAATAATCATCACTTACCTTAACATCAATGTGACCTCCAAATCTGGAAGGAAACACTTCACATAGACTCCATTTGCCAATTTGAATTTTTTTAACTGTTAAAATCTATTTGCCATCATAGCTCTATCTGACCATATTACTAGCTGCAATTCAGATCTGTGATTCAGATCAATTCAGGCATTGGTTCCAGTCTTCCACAGTAGCATATGTATTTTTTGATAAGCACCAACTTTGGCCCAAGACTAGTAGTGTTTCAGGTTGGGAGCTAGATCATCAGTGCGTGCAAGAACGCAACTGTGTGTAGCAGTAGCTCTTTGGGTCTTGGTAAATGGCAGAAGTTCAGAGAGGTAGTTATGTCTTGAGCATCAGATTGTAGCAGAGGAAGGGGAAGAGAAAAACAAACAAAGTGAAATCAAGAAAAGACAAGGAGAAAAGTAGATGCAACCATCATTCATTGTTGCAAATAGAAGCTTCTGGAGAACGGTGAAACAAAAGGAGATGTTCTCCTATTCCTACTGAAGCTTGTTGGACTCCTTTTTGGAATAAAGAACATTCTTCAGTGTTACACTGATAAGTCAGGCGTCTTTTAATCTCTGAATCATCACTAATGTTCAATTAGTGTTGCATAACTTATTCTACATCTTTCTCTTAAAGATCTTGTTTTGTTCATATATCTGTGACTTTTGTGGCTTACTGCAAACCTTTTATATAACACAATTATATAATTATGTGTTTATATTTTATATAAATGTGATTTATCTACATTTGAAGTGATGTAATGTAAACCATAAAAAAATTCTTAATTTCTGCAACTCCCGTCTCTCCCCTAAAATTAACTTAATTTCATAGCTAGCTGTGTAAATTGTCAACTATGCTTTTATCAAGTGACATTACTCTCTTTAGCCAATAAATATAAAACCCAGTTTATCAGGATGAGACTTGAATTATGCGAGTTTTAAATTACATTAGGTCTTACAAACACACTCCGGCATTAAACAGAGGGCCCTGAAAATCCAAGAGTAGAGTTAGGTGAAATCTCTCAAAAGGTCTGAAAAACTATTAGCTATATAGAAACTTATGAGCCCAAAGGGATAATGGTGCACAAAGGCTCTATAGCAGAGAGCAATCTTGTATTATCTTCCCTAACTACCCAAAAAACTAAAACATCATGGAAGGAAAGAAACTATGCTTTATTGCTAATTGAACCAATAACCAAAGTTTGTGTCTGTAGTTCTAGGACTGAGCACTTGCTTACTAAAGTCCACTTGAGGTGACAGAGCTGAGAATTGTGGGCAATTATTGGTGATAAAGACTCAATAATTATGTCAAAAATTAATCTGTATTTTCCATTGCAGAGAATCTATCAAATAATTTTACTGGCCATTATCTTGATTGTGAGGACAAAAGAGGTCACTATAGCCGTGACAAACGGTCTAGAACGTGAAAATAGAGATTGTGGGTGGAGAAACGATAGACATGATGAACCTCAGCTAGTCCTTTGTCTGGTCGCATATTTCAAAGCTTATATTTCACGTTCTTTTTGTTCAGAATAAAACTAAATTTTGTCTGTTTCTCACATTTACGTATCTGTGTTTATTTCCCAGTGTTTGGAAATTGCTTTGCTTTCAAATTCCCTTCTCTAGTTTAATAATTTAGGATTCCCTTGATCAGTTATTCCTTTCTCCACCTCTTTCTCGAGGCAGATATTTCCCTTTAGCCAAATAATGTGCAGCAAATAATTGTCCGAGTCCTTTTTTTCATGAGTTCTCTTTGCATTTGGAATCCTGCTATGTAGCTTTGGCATGGAGACCCCTGTCTAAACAGTGTCTCTTAAAGCATGTGGGGAAATAGACAATTTTAAATTAGAAAGCCGAAATGGTTATTACAGAGGGTATTCAATGTTAATCTTCGCCCCAAAATTTTCATCCAATATGAACAAAACTTTTTTTTCCTAGGAAGGTATATAAAGTGGAATTATTGGTAAAATTCACAAACACATGAGGTTGAGACTATGTTTTGGACTGTTGGGTGGGTTAACAGGGTGAGCGCTAGGATATGAAATGTGAGATGGCTTCTGAGTGTGTTCTAGCTGGTAATCTTATTCAAAGAAATTCTGTGAATGTAATAATTAAAGTTTTGTATGTTAAAATTACTGTAATTTAGCCTTTTCAATTATTCTAAGAAAAAGTAAACCAGTAGTTATTGGTCCGTTAATCTCTGTGATTTACATCCTATTACGGACTGAATATGTATGTCCTCTGAAAATTCACATGTTGAAACCCTAACCCCCAGTGTGACTGCATTTGGAGATAGGGCCCACAAGGAAGTAGTTAAGTAAATGATGTCATAGAGTAGGGCCCTGATCCTCTAGGATTAGCGTCCTTATAAGGAGAGACATCAGAGAGCTTGCTCTCTCTCTCCCTTCCATGTCTGGACACAGCAAGAAGGCTGCCATCTACAAGCCTGGAGGGAGTTCTCACCAGGAACCAAATTAGCCTTGATCTTGGACTTCCAGCCTCCAGAACTGTGAAAAATAAATTTCTATTGTTTAAGCCCCCCAGTCTACTGTATTTTGTTATGGCAGCCCCAGTCAGCTAAGAGACACCTGTTGGTACAAGCCTTAAATAAGTGCTAGTTTATATGTAGAGGCCCCAGGAGACAAAGGCCTCCCGCTCTCTCTATGGATTATGGGAAATAGTAAGGTGCAGCAGTTAAGGGCAGGAGTTTGGACTCAACTGGCCCTGGTTACAAAACTGGTTGTGAGGCCTTAGGCCTCTCTAAGTTTAATTTTCTATGTTAGAAAATAGTTCTGATAATAGCAACTGAAACTTAGTTAAGCTGTGAGGATTAAAGAAGATAAAAGAAGTGAATCTCTGGGGCCAGCCTGTGGCTGAGTGGTAAAGTTCGTGCGCTCTGCTTCAGCAGCCTGGGGTTCACCGGTTCAGATCCTGGGCATGGACGTATACACAGCTCATCAAGCTATGCTGTGGTGGCATCCCACACAGAAGAACTAGAATGACCTACAACTAGGATATAAACTATGTACTGGGGCTTTGGGGAGAAAAAAAATAAAAATTAAAAGAGGAAGATTAGCAACAGATGTTAGCTTAGGGACAATCTTCTTCACCAAAAAAAAAAAAAAAAGAAAAAAGAGAGAAAGAAAGAAAGAAAAGAAAAAAAGCATACTTTAAAAAAAAAAGAGGGTAACCTTGGCAGTTAGGTGTCCCTGAGTCACATCTGCTGGGTAAATCATTAAACAAAAAAAGCAGCGAATCTCTGAACAATGCTTGGCATGAAGAAATCAACAAACTATTATAGCGTTGTATCTATTAGTATTCAGAAGAGATGAGTAAACAAATTAATGTGAGTAAGTTCTCACATTAATATTGTTGAATGGTAGCATTAAATAAAACTAATAGCTTGATAATTTTTGAAAATTAGCTGTAGATCTTTTCTAAAACAAATTCGCTTGTGACTATAATGTAGACTGGCACTTACCTACATAAAACATATTTAAGGTGACAACATTGAATTTTACCTGAGCCCCGTGAAACTCTTTTCCCCATATGACTTACGGCGTCCTCTGGTTTACCTATGACAAGGCTAGACACAGACCCTCCAAATTCCATTCTTTCCCTCATAAATGATTAGCCAAACCATTTTGTCCCCCCATCAATGTAATAAAATACCTGTTGAGCAAACTTGGCTCAATTTCCTCTCCTTCCTGCAGGCCTCTGAATTTTGACCCACCCTCAACCTGAGGCAGCACATAGTTCCTCCTTAACGACCCTTCCAGGGAACAGGCAATAGGTTGACCTTAGAGCAAACTATTCTCCTGGCTCATCCCACTTCCCCACATCAGATACTTCCTAGCCTTGTTTATTCCTCCTTATAAAGAAAAATCCCTTTGCCTAATGTCCTAGACCTTTGCTGATCTTATGATGAGAGTACCTCCCCCATCACAAAAGTCCCATTCACCACTCTTGTAAGAATCCTTTAGAATATTCTCTCCTTACCTAAGCCCATTTATTTTTTATTTAGTGAAGGAAACTTGAATGAAATAAAAAGTTGTCAAAAGCCTTTGGGAGTCTTAGACTAATTGGCTCCTTAGAATGTTCTTTCTTTTTTCCCAGTGACTGCGGCTATTTTGGTTTCTGCCACTATAATTGAAAATTGATGGGTGTAATAAAGTAAGCCATGATGAAACTGAGGAGTTTTACCTTCCTTTTAGGAAGATCTCAAGAGTATTTAGTATCTAATCCAACTCTAAATGAAGGGGGTTTTTTTGTTATTTAGGATCTTGCAGAGCTGAAAACGGAGCTATTTTACCAAATTAGTTTCAGAGTGATTTTATAACATACATTAGAAAATTTAAACCATGTTTACTCTAGAGAGCAATGGATATGATTAAATAGTTCCATAACATTCTGATCAAAAGGTTTGCATATTAAAGTGATTGGGATTCTCTCTAGAGTGATGTGTTCTACTCAGAAGTAAGTTGGACCTTGGGTCTGTGAAGTCCTGGAAAGAACTGTGGTTTAGAGTCTCATAGGTTTGGGCCCGCATTTCAGTTTGCTGTTTAGCAGCAGCTGAGTGACTTGGGGCCTCAATTGTCTCACCTGAAAATTGAAATAACAACACTTATCTCTCATGGTTTTGGGGAGCACTGAGTGTGGGCAAAGTGCCCAGTGCAATGCCTGGGGCAGCCTAAATACAGAAATGCTGTTATTAATAAAGTAACTTTCCTCAGTCTTCCTCTGTCCTTATGCTCAATGGAAGAAAGTCTCTCCCTGTCTCTGGATGAAAAGTTCAGCAGTTCTAGGAGTTTATTGGTCAGTTTGAAGAATTTCAAAGTCCTTTATTGGTTTAAGTTGCAAAAAACATCCTCAGCTTGGACGCTAGAATGTCTGGATCCAGATAATATTGATTTCAAGTAAGCCAGCATATGGGATCTGGATGGTGGACGGGGGGGTGAGTGGAGTATCTGGTTTGCCTCTATTTATCTCTAAGCCTGGCAGGTGTTTGTTGCTGACTCTTCCTTTATTAGAGGCGTTTGTTGGTTCTTTGGAGACCAAGGCCCTCCTCTTATTGGTGAACTCTCTCCTCCAGCTCCATTGACTGTGGCAAATAGATTTCCATTATGCTGGTCACTTACTTCTGTAGCAGTTCCTTTAGAATCCAGAATTTAGAATCCAGATTTTCTCTGCTGATGCTTTTTCTCCTCCAGGAGAGTCTTCTTGGACGAGATTTGACCACTAACCCCTGACCCTGCACCATGCTGGCTCTCACTCCCTCATGGTCCTCGTGAGGACCACAGAAAACACTTGCCCATCCTTTGCTCCAACAGGTACTTGGCGTGCAAGGTCATTCCAAGGCAGGTTTCTCTCTTTCAGCCTGTCTACCCTACATTGTCTATCTCTTGCTCTTTAGATTCTTCAGATAGAATTCAGACACTGGTCTACTGTGTTATTTCAACCTCAGGTGACCCATTTCAAGGTTGCTTTATGATTCTGAAGTTACTTTTTCTAGAAGCAAAGGAGGAAGCACCTCCGACCCTTCTGCTTCGAGAGGAGTAGGTGAGGTAAGACTCACGGGATAAAGATGCTCCACCATTCTTTCCCAAATTCTTACCCTCATTGTTGGTGAACTGTTTCAGAGACATCTGACGGGTTCTCAACCATCTAAAGTTTGCAAGTTCTATCAAGTAGGCTCTTTTCCCACACTTTTAGATGTCTGGCATCTGATAACTAATAGATTTGAGTCTATTTTAACACTCTCTTCCCTTATTATTGGCTTATTAAAGCTATTCAGCTCAGTAGAAGTAAAGTCTAATTTATGGGAATACATAGGTTATTTGCACAATTAACATTAGCTCAGCATCAGAAAGAATTCTGTGAGGTGATCTAAGAAACTCCCAAAAGGCTCAGAAGGGAAAGCAAACAAATAAAAAGAAAACAAATGGATGAGTTTTAATACTCAGCACAAATTTCAGACCAACGTTATCAGCATGGGCGTTAGTGAAGTGAGTGGTATCAGCCTTAGTGGACATTTTGGCTTCCTTCTCAATTCATATCCTCAAGGATAGAATAAAATTAGTAGCTACTACATTCATGGGCCACATAAGCACCTTTCGGTCAATGACAGACCACATATTGATGGTGGTCCCATAAGATTAGTACCGTATAGCCCAGGTGAGTAGTAGGCTATACCATCTAGGTTTGTGTAAGTACACTCTAGGATGTTTGCACAACAATGAAATTGTCTAATGACACATTTCTCAAAAATCTCAGTCAGGCAGTGCCATCCTTTAGCACTGCCTGACTGTATTTGAATGTGCTTTATTAACAGGCACTGTGCTAAACACTTTTATATTCATTAACTCATTTAATATTCAAGTCATTCAGAATGTCAGAAGAATTTAATAATTTGTCCAGGTTCCCATGATTAACAGGTTTAGAGATATGAAGCTGAGATCAGGTCTATCTGGATCCATAACCTGAGCTCTTAAATGCTGTGCTAGTTGATGTTACTCCAGACCATTTCCTAGGTTTTGCAGAAAACTTGTCCAAGGTCTTGTGTCTCAATTATTCCATGAACATACTCAGTTTGTGAGGAGGAAAACATGTCTGAGAGCTTGCTCAATATTTTTTCTTTAGTTTGGCTGGAGAAGTATTGTGCTATTTATCAGCTCAGAGAATGAGATTTCTCTTTAACTTTTCTACCTGGTCCACCGGGGATACAATTAAAATCAAAACCACTAATTTGGTCATGGATGCAAAAAGTGCATTTTGTGAACATGAACAATAGAACATAATTTCCTACTTCTTCTTTGGGGAGAACCAGACAGCCTACCGTTAAGTAGGGGTTAGAGATTACGCAATGGATGGTTTTTAAACACCCAAATGAGATAAATCTAAATTTATATAAAGAATAAAGCAATATGCTTAAGAGCTGAGGAGGCAATAGTTGAGATCCACATTTCCCAAACTATGCTTTTCACAATGTCCCACACGAGATTAATAGGGATTCTGTGAAAGAGTTGTAAGAACAAACACGTTTGTGAAACACTGGATTAAACGGGCTTCCATCTTATATTTTTGCAGTCTTTAACATGCATTTCAACTCTCAAAGAAGGGACAGAGTTCACTTAGTTCCACATTCCTATTATTACAGAAGCCTTTTGTTCCCTCCATCCACCCACCCCTCAGAGGGACAAATGCTATGAAGTGGGGTGCCAGCGCTCCAGAGAAGCTTCTTTGAGAAATGGTAACCTAGGTGGTCACAATAATGAAGCCACTGTTCTAATAATCTACGTGAAGCGTGATTATTGGGAGAGAAATAGTCAGAATATGGGAGTCTTTTTATCTAAAGAAGAAAAGTCAAAACCGTTTTTTGGTGAGAAGGAAAGTGTCCAAGTCAGATGTTTCACCAGTAGGAACACTGCATAATGAGGTGGCACCTTCAACCTAACCATCTGATGTGTGTACCCTGAGATGGATGGCAGGACTTTGGCTTCTATTTGAAAAATTTAAGTGAAAAATGCTTATTTTTGGCACCAAAAGTCACGATGTTTTTTAGATACTGATTTCCCAGCTGAAATAACTCATCATAATGATATGCACAGACTGTACACTGCAGACAAACTTCCTTCTGCCATCTGCAAATGGAGCATAGACAGTAGGAAGGCATGGCGGCTATAATATGCAGCTTCTTTTGGTAAAAACCAGAGAAGAGCAGATGTTAGCAAGGGGAGTGTCACAGTGCTTTCCAGTTTATTTATTATTATACATCCAAAATTGTTAAAGCAGTGATATTAATTTCATCTTACTGTAAAGGAATAGAAGATGAGCTCTTTTCATAGAAAGAAGCTCTTCATGCTACTTTGGAAAATAGTGCAATTAAGATCCCTTTCAAGAAGTTGATGTTACAGGATTCCAAGACTGACTTTGCTCTTAGACCCTCCTTCCACATGGCTGAGCCCAACAAAATTGTCATCCATCTAGGACTCTTCAGAGACTGAACAACCTTATGCCATGACCCTTATAAGCTTGTTCCAAAGTCACTTGGCCAGTCCTGATCTTCTTGGATGACCCTAACATTTCAGCAAACATTGCAACCATCAGCTTTTAAATCTGTTCTTAATTCTATATGAAAATAGTTACCGGGATTTCTTGACAGCATGAATTCTTTACCCTCGAATCTAAAGGATTCCAATCAAAGGAATTGGTTCTTTAAGAAGTTTTGTTTAAATAAGTAATAAAATAATCTTAAACAAGTGCAACAAGATACTAACATTGAAAATCTTAGCTAATGGGTAAATGGGTGTGTGGTGTTCTTTGAGCTTTCTGAATTTTTTTTTTTTAAAGTACATTGCTTTGGGATTTTTTTGGTGAGGAAGATTGGCTCTGAGCTAACATCGGTTGACAATCTTCCTCTTTTTTTTCTTTCTCCCCAGAGCTCCCAGTACATAGTTGTGTATCCTAGTTGTATGTCACTCTAGTTCTTCTATGTGGGATACAGCCACAGCATGGCTTGATGAGCTGTGCATAGGTCCACACCCGAGATCCGAATCAGCCAACCTTGGGCCACCAAAGCAGAGTGCATGAACTTAACCACTCGGCCATGGGGCCAGACCCTAAATTTTTAAATGATATTAAAAGTCTATATTTTTGCACATGCATGGTACTTTTTAATTTAGAAATTAACTTTGCTTGCAGTATCACAATTAAATCTTACGACAAGCTAGGGAGGAGGTTTGGGTAGGTATCTGAAGCCCAGCCATGTAATTGGCCCAATAGTTCTGGCTAAAATGGCGTAGCCTGGGTTCTGCCTGAGGCCACGGTGTTTCAAAGGTCAGCACACCTTCGACCATGCCACAGCATCTCCTGCAAAGGTTATGCTTTCAGGATTTAGTTTTGGACCTGCTTGAGAAGGATGACCTTTGCCAGTTAGGAGAATGGGTAAGAGATTGCTATGAGTTCTTAATGTATCTGCTGGCTGGTTACTTCTTCAATGTGTGGTGAACCTGAAGAAATATCCTTTCTTTGTAATATCATTAGTAGCAATAGTAATAGAACTATCTAACTTTGTTGAACACTCAGCTATATTCCAGGTACCACTTTAAATGCATTTAATACTCACAACCACCAAGACAGAGAATGACAGAGAGAGAGAAAGAGAGATTATTAGTTTCCTCAATTATAGCTAATGAAACTGACTGACATAGGCTCTGAGGATTACATAATTTCCGTAAGGTCATTTAGTTACTTAGCTAGAAAGTGGTGATGCCAGGAATTAAATCCAGGAAACTCTGACTCTTAAAACCTAGGGTTCATAATCACAAACCCAGGAAAAGCAAATAGACTGTATGCGTGCTGCCACTCTCAACTCCTATGTCTGTGGCAGACATTGCTAATCAATTTCAGCACTCTGTTGGCCTACCTCAATGTGCTTTCCTTCTCCAGACAGTTCTCCAAACAATCACTACCATGTGATTGGGGTTGGCGTGTAAAATGAGTTGACATTCTTTCATCAACTATACTGACTTCAAAATTCATACACTGAAGTGCTAAGATATATTTTGAGGGAAAAAAATAGATAATGCATTTTATTATCAATTATCAAGTATTATCACCCAATAATAATAATATTGGGTGATAATTATTATTATTATTATTAGCTGTTGATAAGTAGGAAATGAAGTGAATGTTAATTTGGTACTGCGATGTATGCAGTGTGAGAGTGATGATCATGGACTTTGTTTGATATGGAATATGCATTTTTAATTATTTAGGCAAGCGTAGTCATTGTAACTACTTCCAAAGTATAAATAACACTTTAGATACCATGTGTCCAACCATCTCCAGGATTCCAGTAGAATGTGTCTTCCAGTGGACTTAACTATACAATAGGGAGTTGCGCAAGCATTTAGTTGCTTTTTACGTGTCCTCTGATTTGACCAAGGCTGGCAGAGGAGGGAAGAATTTTGCAAGGAAAACAAAAAGACACACATATACTTTCAATGGGTGGGGTGATGAATGCGATGACCATCTGCCCATAGTCCTGAGGAAAGTATAAATGCCCTGAAATCCTTAAGGGAGGTTAAGACCTCCCACGTTTCATTAATGTTTGGAAAATCCTCACTTAAACTATAAGGATGTTGAACTACCCATTCAAGTGAAGCCCAGCAGTCAGCTACAATTAGAAGTCAGCCCACAAAATTCTCCGCCACCTGTTTCAATTATAATGACTGCCAGACATTTTTCCAAGAAAGGTGGCAGACAATTATGATTTTTGACATGATGAATTCAATGAGGGTGGTTAGGAGGTGGGAATGGCTCTCAGAGAAGCTTTGCTTCTAGCAGTGGAGTGGAAAGATGTGAGGTTTCTGGCAGGATTAAAAGGTCAATAGTTCCCATTCAAAAACTGTTTTGATATAACTTGTGGTATACATAGTAGTTAAGATGTTAAGATATTTTATAAAGATCGATGATATAAATTATAAGGGATGTATATATATATATATATATATATATATATAGTGTGTGTGTGTGTGTGTGGTGATTGGTCCTGAGCTAACATCTGTGCCAATCATACTTTATTTTATGTGGGATGCCACCACAGCGTGGTTTGATGAGTGGTGCTGGTCTGCACCCAGGATTTGAACCCCTGATGGCTGAAGCAGAGTGCACAAACTTAACCACTACACCACTGGACCAGCCCCGATAGGATTTTTATTTTTTATAAGCAGTTATGGATGCTTCCATTTTGACAATCATAGTCATTATCTTGTTTGCTTTCACCCAGGATAAATAATTATATCTTAACGGTATTTGTATTTGTCTTACAGTGCCCAGCAACCATTTGGTAAGAGCCTATTTTGTTCCTTGTTAATTTAGTTATAATTTTCTCGTTTATTCCTTCCCACAAAGCTGAATGCTAGATATTATTACAGATGAGAAAACTGTAGGGCTTGTGGGGTCAGACAACTAGAAAGTGGAGGAGCCAAGATTTGAAATCTGAAACATTGGACGCAAAATACATCTACCTAAAAATCTGAAGGCTATTTTTTGGCTTTCCTCACTGTAGATAAGCAAGGGGCCTTTGGACAAGTCCCTTTCTCTGGGCTCATTCTGTACAATAATGAAATTAAACTATTCTATTTTTTTCTACCAAGGGATTCTAATCCTGAACAATGACAAATGTAAGAGCACAAACATCAAAACATGTTATAGGGGTTTATACATTTTTTTTAAAACACAGAGAGACATATAGATATATGGATACAAAGATAGATACAGTTATGGAACTATGCTATATCTATATGCTTTCCTTATATGCTGTAATTAGTAGAGTGCCGTTGTGAAACTTATTTTCTTTAGACTTCAATTTCCTCTTGCGTTAAATGTCTAGTTGACTAGATCAGGGGTTCTAAGGATGGTGCATCAACTTGGCATCAAAGAATCCTCTAAATCTCCATTTAAATGCAGATTTGTGCATAGGGGCATCTTCAAGAATATGACTAAAGCTATTAACGGATTTTTCCCAGGAAATATGCATATGCAAATAGATGCAAGGTTTATATATAATGACAGAGTATTGACTCCTGGAGTATGAACTCCAGGGGTTTCTGTTCTGACATTCTGTCACTATAAAATGCTATCTTCATAACAGGTTTATTTGAAAATGACCTTTTAAACATTTTGCATTATATTGATTTTTTTCCCTTACAGTTTAATACGAATTGAAGGAAACACAGTATTCTTAATTTTATTCCTAGAATATATTTTGGGGCTTCTTACGCATTTTGATGCATATTGCCAAATTGCTTTTTAAATTTTTTACCAATTTGGGTTACCAGCAGGAGTTATAAGCAATTTATCATCTCCCTTGCCAACCCTAACCATTATGATCATTTTTCATCTTTGCCAATTTTATAGGGACTAATAACATTCTATTTCTTTAAATTTTACTATTATATTACTGCACTCAGTTTACATGTCTCAGTTTTGAACTTACCACAGCTACAACTAAGTTGTAAATTTTTCTAACGTCATGGCAAAACCTGAGAATGAAGAGTATTACCCCTCTGCTAAATTATAGTTTCAGGAAGAAGTACTATTATGGGTGCTTTCTCTCTAGAAAATTGGGTTCTCATGTCTGCATAGTAATTTGTGTGTTTATCTTACCATATACACTAGGTGTCCCCATTAACTCCAAAACTTCCTAAGATTTGTGAAACGGAGAGGCACGGAGGATCCTGGGAAGTAGGATAATTTAGAGAGGGCTTACAGTAATCTGCTGTAAGCATGTGCTTCAACAGCTGCTGGGAAGATAAAGAAATAGCAGATAGACTAGGGTAGAAACTGATTAAGGGTATTGAAGGATTTAAGAAAGTCCTGTGCTGTTTATCCCAGTGCAAAAGGGACTTTCTGCGCAGATTTGGAGAGAACCATGAGCGAACGTGAGATTGCTCTGCCCTAGAACCAAAATGGATGCTAAGGCAATTTTCCAATCATTTCATAACTTCTCAGTGTCCCTCAAGATTAGCTGTTTCATTTGCTTAATAAAAAAAAAAATCTAATGCAATAGGAAGTTGAGCAATTTTTCCTATACCAGCATTTCTTGGGGTGAAAAAATAAAACTTCTCAGATATTACAAAATATTGAAAATTTATATTACTGTGTTGTAGATTTTAATCTATAAATCATGAAGGGAATGTACCATTACTTTTCTTTCTGAAAGTCAATTTGCTTCTTCTATGAAAAGAATATTTAAAGAACTGATGGAACAATTTCATTCCTTCTGAATTTTCCTTGAGTTTAACTGATTGTTTTGAGATTTATGCATTGTTTTAGGTCAGTGGTTCTCAAAGTGCACTCCCGGACCAGCAGCGGAAGTAGCAGCACCTGGGAACTGGTTTTTTTTTTTTGAAAGAGTCACCCTGAGCTAACATCTGTTGCTAATCTTCCTCTTTTCTTTTTTTTTTTTTTTTGTCTCCCCAAAGCCTCAGTACACGGTTGTATATCCTAGTTAGAAATCCTTCTAGTTCTTCTATGTGAGCTGCCCCCCAGCATGGCGACTGACTGACAGTGGTGTGGTTCTGTGACTGGAAAGTGAATGGCCCCTGAAGCAGTGAGCGCCAAACTTTAACCACTAGGCCATCAGGGCTGACTCTGGGAATTTTCTAAAAATGCAGATTCTTGGGACTGGCCTGGTGGCACAGTGGTCAAATTTGTGTGCTCTGCTTCAGCAGCCCAGGGTTTGCAGTTTCAGATCCCGGGTGTGGACCTAGCACCATTCTTCAAGCCATGCTGTGGGGGCAGCCCACATAAAATAGAAGAAGATTGGCACAGATGTTAGCTCAGTGACAGTCTTCCTCAAGCAAAAAGAGGAGGATTGGCAACAGATGTTAGCTCTGGGCCAATCTTCCTCACCAAAAAAAAAAGCACAAATTCTTGGGCCCCACCCCAGATCTACAGAACCGAAAACTCTGGGGATGGAATCCAGCACTCATGTTTTAACAAGCCCTCCAGGTGATGCTGATGCCTGCTGAAGTTTGAGACTATTAATCTGAGAGACGTCCAATTATGTAAGGCATTTAACTTTTATGTACTGAAGTTCAAGTTCAACATGATTTTGAAATTAATGTTTTATTTGCAATATATATCAACTCAGATTTTTCCTAGTGACCTTTCTTGACAAAATAGAGCTTATTTCAAATGACATCTTATCCTTTATTGTAGAATTATCAACATGACCATAACTACATCTTCTCAGTTAACATACTTTTATAAAAATGTTTAATTATTATGTCATAGTGTGTAATTAGCATGCATGTGGCTGAGGTACTTACATTATTTGAACTCCCTTTTTATCTTTACAACAGTCCTGTGATACTAGCACTACTATTATATTTAGGTACGCATATATTCATCAGAAAATATTTTACCATTGTGCCTGTGTTATTCATATACCAAGGAAAAAACTAAGAAATATCAATTTGTTTGCAAATAGATAATAATATAAATAATTCAGAGATCACTTCCACGTATTTCTACTAGATAGGAAAAGGTTAAATATATAAAGCTAATTTTTTCATGTCCTAAGTATTATAACAGGATATTTTCATCATACTGTGTTAGGATTTGAAAATTACTGATCCCTTCAAAATTAGAAAAGATTTATATACTTCACAAAACCTGAATTAATGAAAGTTAATAACTATTATGAGATCACAATTTAGAAGTAAATAAGAAACGTAAATAAATCCATAAGTAATACCTACGTAACACAAGCTTAAATCTTGAAAACTGCCTTCAAAGGAAAAAAGACCTTGACTATAGGATACTTTCTATGTGCGGTTTGTATCACTTTGAAACGGCTCCATCTAGTGGTTGGGTCTTTTAATTACATCTTTTATTAAAACGGTACACTTCATTATAAGGTGATTCTACTGTTTAAATTCATCAAAGAAGCATGTGTTGTATTTTTTAAAATTCACTTTAAAACATAGTTGATTCTCAACTCCATGTAGGAATTTATTGTTTTATAATATAAACATTTTCCCTGTGGAATTATAAACATACATCATAAACATTGTAATCATCATAATCATTCTGATACATGTTGTACCGCAGTTAACTTCTTTGTATGCAACTTACTGAAGTTTACCCCCCCCAAAATGTGCACTGATTCTTATAACTGCAAATACTGAGTTACTTACTGAGTTACATAGTTGTTTTACAAAACATTAAAAACGACTTGCTTTCCTAAAAGCACAAGGGAAGGCTTGGTATCAGCTTTGAAAAACACTTTTTTTCTTCTGTGATCAGGTCTGCTGTGCAGTTTCGTGTTTTTGTTTAGGCTGCTTTATAGTCTCTTGTATATAATTGAGGTATAATTTTCATACATTATATTAGTTTCAGCTGTACAATATAATGATTCTATATTAGTATATATTGTGAAATGTTCACAATGTCTAGTATATTCTAGATACATGCATATTTTTAAAATATAAAACTCAATTCAATAGATTTTGATAAGCAGATTAAGTAGGTGTTTTTCTTACTATTGTTTATTTCATGGTTTCCCATTTGGTGCTTTAGCTCGTTCATTTACCCTACAGATATTTATTTTGGATCTCTTATGCTAGGGCTGATTTCGGTTGTAGAGGAATGAATAAGACAAAGTTGCTATACTTGTGTAGCTTACACTGTAATAAGGGCAGAGAAGGAAGAAAAAATCATGTAAGAATACAGATTAATAGGTGCTGGCCCAGTGGTGCAGTGGTTAAGTTTGCACATTCCGCTTCGGCAGCCCAGGGTTCACCAGCCCAGATCCTGGGTGCGGACCTACGCACCACTTGGCAAGCCATGCTGTGGCAGGTGTCCCACATATAAAGCAGAGGAAGATGGGCACGGATGTCAGGTTGGTGCCAGTCTTCCTCAGCAAAAAGAGGAGGATTGGCGGCAGATGTTAGCTCAGGACTAATCTTGCTCAAAAAAAAAAAATACAGATTAATATAGTAATGACTGCTATGAAGAAATAAAAAGAATAATGCAACAGGGCCTGATCACTTTAGAATCAATAACTAGAAAAGTCTTCTCTGAAGAAGTGACCTTTAAACAGACTATAAGCCAGTTTACACAAGATTTGGGAGAAGAACATTCCAGACAGAAAAAACAGCAATTGCAAATGTCCTTAGGCATGAATGAGTTTGACTGGGTTCTAGAAACACAGAGAAGGTCAGAGTGGCCAGAGCATAGCTTTGGGGGAAGAATATAAGAGAGAGAGTCAGTGAGGTAGGCAGGGGCTAGCTCATATATGGTCCTGTGGTTAGGAATTTGGATATCGGCTACATTTACTAAGAAACGTTAGTAAAATCAGATTTATACTTTAGAAAGTTCACTGGGATTGTTTTACAGCTTGGAAAGAAGGGCCAAAATTAAACAAGAAGACCAGTCGTAGGAAAGAAATGCCTTTGCCTTGGTTTAGGGCAGTAGTAAGAGTGGTACAGAAACATGAATGGATTTGAAATATATTTCAGAGTTGGAACTGATAGGAGGTGATGGAGTACAATGAAGAAAAGAGTGACCCAAGAATGATTCTAAGTATTTGGCTTGACTACTTGGATGGATGGTGGGGTCATTTATTGAGATGGTAAAAGGAGTTAGGAGTGCAAACGGAGACTTCCTTCATGCATCTGGTTAGCATTTTCTCAAATGCATTCATTATTTGGCATATCTGCTCCTTGTGACTCTCATTCATTTATTTAACAAATATTTAATAAATGAGCATCAGATGCCAGGCGCTATGCTAGATGGTTGATATTTCCAATAAAAATGAAGATGCATTCTCTGCCCTTATAGAAGCTCTAGACTATTCAGAGAAATAAAGATGGTAATCAAATACACATACCATAAAAGTAAAACTGCAACAGTGATTAGTGCAAAACATGAGAGATACATAATATTATCATACATCAAAATATAGTGATTTGACTTACTTATGGAAGCCGTGGGAAGTTTTCCTAAAGAAATGACATTAAACTTGAAAGCAAATCGGTGATTCTGTGAAGGAGAAATAAGAGATTCAAGGGCCTCATGATAGCAAGGAATTTTCCAAATACTTGGAGCTGATGAAAGACAAGAGCCTTAGCCTGGATTCCTTGATAGCAGAGGCTGCAGCAATCAGTGTATAGGCTGCTGCTAATTTACTAGGGAGTGCAATCCTAATAGACCGGTATTAGGTATGAGGGAAAGGGAGAGCGAGGCAGGGAAAGACAGAGAACCAATAGAAGGTGCACTAGTGAATTGGCCACTGTTAAATGCAAATGATTGCACTAATCCATGGGACTATCATGTACAATAGAGAGGGGAGGGGACGTGGGAGAAGAGAGAAGTTTGAAATTTACTCACCAGCTCCCTTCTCTCTTTGGACAAAACTTTGCCCCATAGGTTGTTAATTTCTCTATGCTTCCAACTTAAGCAGGAGTGGGCACCTGGTGGGGTCTCATGGCATCTCATGCCATAGTGGCTAGGGAAAAGCCCCTGGCAAGAGGTGCATCATGAGCACTAGTATTAATTTCCACCTGCATTTAGTCAATCACAGTCCATGCCAAGCTGCTCACTCCACCAGTGGCTGGTATGAGACAGACACGGTCTAGAGACTCTGAAGCAGGGCATAAGAGGTATTTGACGCAATCACTATGACAGGAATGGAGAGAGGAAGGGAAGAACGGTAAATGATGGGACTTGGGAGCTTAGCAGGGGTCTGACCATGCAGGACATTGAAGACAAACTGAAGCTTTTTATTATTATCTTAGGAGTAATGGAAAGCCATTTTGGGGAGTTAAAGCAGGGAAACAGCAAGAACAGATCTGCACTTTAAATATCACCCTGCCTGTATAGTAGAGAACAGATTGGAGGGGGAGCCAATGGACAAAGAAAGACCAGTTGGCATGAAAGTGGTCCAGTCAAAATGGTCACAGTGCAGAGCAGTGGGTGGATCCAGGAGATACATAGGCAATGACATCAACAGGATTTAGTGAAGGATTGAGCATGGATGAAGGGAGAAAGCTTGGTATGGAGGATGGTGCCTAGGTTTATGGCTTGAGTACTTGGATGGATACCACTGCTGAAAATCACTGAACTGTACAGTTGGGGGTGGGTGTTGAACAGGGCTGGAAGGGGAAAACTATGCATTCACCTTTGAAACATTAAGTTTGAAATATCTTTCAGACATCAGAGAGGAGATGTCAAGTGGGAAGTCATATATAAAAGCCACAGATGTAAGGAGAATTCTGGGCTAATACTACCTTGAAGTCATCTGTCTGCACATGACAATCAAACCCTTGGATGGATGAGACATGTTAGGGAGACAATAGAGTGGGAAAGAGACGCAAGATTGAGTCTGCAAGAACTCCAAGGTCCAACAAGTTTGGATACCATATTTTCCTCCCGGAGAATTGCAATGCAGCAAATTTATCAGCCTATTTCAATGACTGTTTTTTAGATTGCACACATTCAACTGTTTTACACATATTGTATTGACTGTTTACCCCTATTGTATGTTTTGACCACATAGCTTAAAAAGAAGTTTCTAAACATGATCAATAAGTTAGCTTTAAACTCAAACACCTTTCTTTTAGCATTTCTAAGAGAATGTGGAGGAACGAAGGAATAAAACAATATACTAGAGTATAAGGATTATGAGCCTGCGTTTTGGAGTCAGACAGCCCTGGGTTTAATTTCTAGCTCTGGACCACGCTGGTTACACTCATCAAGTTATTTACCCATCCTGTGCCTTAATTCTACAAACAGAGGATTGTTTTAGAGGCTTAGTGTGACAATATATGTACTTAGTACACATAAAACACTTTTTAAAAATCAAACTTTTCAATAGGTTATCTGCTGAGCCAGATTGGGTGTCCCAATTACCAACTAGCCTTATTTGAAAGTATGGCATATTGGACATTTTCTTGAACAGTGACATTTCTACATTGTCTTAAAAATAATCAAATGAATATACATTCATCTTAATTCTGCATTTATCATAAGTGTAGAATTTATTGGCATGTTACATTTTGTAGATGTTGATGATATTAAATGGTCTATTTGTAAATATAGTCATTCAAATCAAAATCACTTCATGCCTCATTTGTAATTTATTAATTTATTCTACATTTATAGATATTCCGGGATCAGAGGCAATTGAAGATAAAGTTGATATGTAAATTCTTATTCTTCTCATCTGGATAGAAAAGGATACAAACATTTTTAGAGTACATGAAGTCAAACTTTTATTTGGAAAGTTGAATTTCATGTATAATGAAAATATTTTTAAACCATACATATTCGTAAGCATAATACAAACACCACCTACAATACAAACACATTTTAATAAAGTTCTACTATGAATATTCTCTAAGCCAAAAAAAAGTCATCAGGTAAACCAGTTCTACATACCTTTTATCTCTTTTGATGATGTAATCAAACAATTTAAGATACAAAACAAAGTAAACTTTGGCTCAACCCTACTCATTTCACTATGGGAACACTAGGATATATACTACCACAGATTACAAACCCAATCCCTTTATAATCAATTTAAAATTGTTACAAGAATCATATCTTAATGGCATGTAAACATACTTAGGGTTTCAATTGGCAATTATGTTTTAAATGCTTAGAAAAACACACCAACATTTCTCATTATTGTTCTCTCTTTAGCTCATCTCTTCCATGAATATAAAATAGGAAAAAAATATTATTTGAGACTTCCAGCATAATTTCATTGTGCTTTACACTTTTATAAATATGGGTACATCTAAAATATCAGATGCCTTTATACCAATAGAATAAATCCACCAAATTCACATTTTCTTATAAATACACATGCAAAATTAGTGAAAAACACTTTTGTATAGCAAAGACCCTGCTTAACTTTCTTCTGATTAATCACTTCTGATGGCATATGCAAATCCCACTGCTCATTGAACAGTAGACTTATTTTATTTCCTGTAGATTTGTTTTTCTATAAAAATATATTTATGTGCTCACAGGAAAAAAGTTGAATTGGTATGCATGGGGTGACTTTCCAATACATCATTAGATTAAAGGTTTGTTTATGAAGTTAAAAGGCATCTTAGCTTTTATCATTTTCAATTTCTTTTCATTAAAAAAACACCCTGTGACAAAGATAAGGTAACTGAGATCATCATTAGCACTTTATAGCTGAGCCAGTTTGAAGCAAAGGGGTCAAGCAACTTGCCTATTTATGTACAAAATCAGTGCTGGAACCAGGAAGAGAACTTGGGTTTTCCCAACTCTTGGACAGCTCCCTAGGGACTCACCCCCACCAACAATCCTTGAGATGATACACAATCTATGACATTAAAATAATATTGACAGTAGACTAGAGAAAGTCAGTCAGGGACCTATTCCTTCTGTGCTGAAGATTCCCAGTAGAAGCCAAATGGTATCGAGAAAAGGTAATAGAGAGTGATAGCAAAAGGAAGTCATAATGCAACCTCATTTTTCATATCCATAAGTTTTGGCCATTCAGAAAATATAAGCAGGAACAGTCTTATTGCTCAACCAAAGGAGAACTTTAAGATCTAGGCAAAGAAAACATTTCATTATTTGTGTGAACTTCTAACTTAAAGATTGTTAAGTCTTTAAAAAATCTACTTCTAATGCTTTTTTCAGATTACCTCCAACCTACATGATTCTCTTAAAATCTTTTTGGCTAATGGCAAAGAAAAGAGCTAGAATAATGGTAGAACTAAACTCGTAAGTCCCACCCTGGGCCTCATCAGCAGCTGAGTACCAGAAATTCCTCCCAGATAAGTCAAAACCTGATGATGCCTCCTCCAGAAAAGATGTGCCTTAAAAATCAGATGGGGATAAAGCTCAAGGTGAACTGATGGATGTGTGGATCCTCATACTCACAGAAGGTGAGGACCAAGATGCCTTCCCTCTTTGGAAATTCTTATTTGGGGAGTGTGGTCAAATCCTGAGCCCATGAAGTATTGTTTTAAATAAGACATTCTTTTGCCTCCCATGCATTTTGGAGGACACACAGGTTTAAAACGAGAATGAGATATTCCGAGTGGATTATTGCATGGACCATTATAAACATCCCTAATTTTGGTCCACAAGAAATATAGTGGGCTACATAAATCAAAGTTAAGGAATTAACAATATATGCCCATAGCTACAATTCAAAAAATAAAATCTCTGAGTCAATTTCAGTTAAGCATAATTAAGAATTTCATAGTAAGGTTAAAAAAAAATGCTTCCAGAAAATGAGGAGTTGAACCTTGAATTTTACTGACATGCATGCACAGTCCTTCATACTGTTTCTAAACCATTTGAATGTACAATCTTAGAAGGATTAGTAGCCCACATCAGGAAATAAATTCCCTGAATTTGTACTGACTTTGACAGAAGGAGAACATAGAAAAAGACTCCCCCCTGAAGATGTTTAAAATATGATATAGGCAAACATATGTATAGGAATTTCTACTGTAAACAGTTTTTCTTTTGGGGGGCTGGGGTAGGAAAACACTTGACAACAAAAATTTATTTTGAAAAATATGAAAACATCTCCCTCAATATTTATATGACATTTTATTTTGAGACTGTTGGAAAAAGCAATATAAGAACAAAACCCAAATGCTTTATACAAAATCTTCAGTTTTGAAACCTCATGTTATAGGTTGTAGCTCTGAAATGATGAAAAATTGTATCTTACTATATAACTCTAGCTATACAGACATGCCTGTTAATGCTCTTCTTCTCACTTCAAAATAAAACACATCTATATTTTAAATTGTGTAAATATTAACATAATATGTACAATGCATTCATGAAACATATGCAAGCATACCATTATATAAACATAGAACAAAGGTAAAAGCAGTCAATTTAGAAATGGAGATATTTAAAAGATACAGTTATTAGACTCCAGCATCATGGACACCTCGTGCCTGTTCTTTCATAAGATAGCCTTCTGACCACTGCTTCCGTTGCAGCTGAATTTAGTTCAAGAAAAAAACAAAAACAAAGATGTTGGCAGATGTGATAACTGATAGAGATAACAAATTCCTATTGAAACTGACAAAGTTAGAATTCTCTTTAAACATGACCATCTCTGGGCAAATAGTTAGGAGCTCAATAAATACTAGTTGATTGTTCGCCTAAGACTTCTACTACTAAAAATTTAAATAACTTTAGACTGTATATATTCAATGAACTGTTTTAATACGACATTCATATTCCTCTTTACATTTTAAATAACCAGTTTGCTTACCATCTTTTAAGACAGTTCTCAGAGACTGAATACACATGTGCATACAGAGAAAAACCCACAAGGTAGCAACATCTATGCAAACACAGTGAATAGTAAAACCAGGCAAATACGGAGGACAGGGAGTGGATACTTTGGATTCAGTTGAGGTGAAACTAAATACAAGATTTGTTTTGTGTTCTGCATTTTGAGCACCTGAACAGAAACAACAACATAGGTCTGTAGTGTAGGTATTTTATTTTTTCAAGGCAGCGCTATTGTTCTCAACATGATAGCAGGATGTTCGAATTCTAGATGAAATCTTCTGCCAATACATTTCTATTCCTATGTGAAAGTTCTAGCCCATTTGAACAGATAAATATGGAAGCTTGGTATGAACCACTGATGTTGTTTACATGCGCTGTGTTTATGCTCGGAGGGGAAATGTTGCTGTAGAACTGCCATTGCTTTCAACAGATCCTTTCTCCTTAGACCCAGTATAAGCGCCAATAAATGATCCATCTTCATTGAATAGGCCATGGTCGCCTTCTCCATACTCAACTAAGCTGTCAGCACTTTCTGTTGCCTGCATATCCCTGTTGAGGGACCGAAGACTTCCCTTGAGAGGTTTTTCATCACTGTCACTAGAAAACAAAAAGAATAGTTCAACAAAACCTAAGATAAGATATTGCCATAAAGCAAACCTCACGCAGCAGGGCTAATCGGTCTCATAATTTTCAGGATATTCACATTATCATTGAAGATGGAGAAATAAACCCACAAATGACACTTCCACAAATAAATGTTTAAAAAGTCATAACCAATTCACGTCATTGTGAGTAACTGGGAAACGATTTTTATTATTCATAACACTTCCGCTTCTCTTCAATATTGGGAGCCTTTGTGGGAAACGCAGAGCTTCAATCTGTCAACATACATATAGGACAGACGCTGTCTCCCTTGCTTTCATGAACTTTCGGAACTCGTCGTCAGCAAGTTTTGATCTTCTGTCTTTACCTTTGATCCTGTACATTCCCTCGAATCCTTGCAAAAATTTCTCTTTTGTTTAGGTTAATCAATCAAATTCTGTTTCTTATAACAAAGGAACTTTCTTTAATATAGTTTAAAACTCAGGTTTGTTAAATGAAAAAAAATAGCCGGCATTTTTAGAACATAAAAACTACAAGTATCCTATATTTTTGGTCTGGGTTTTATTCTTCAACAAAAGCAACTCTGAATTAGTAAAATGTCTATAAAATGATACCTTTTTCTAAATTTCTGATGAAGATTTCTTTTAAGTACTGACTACTGTCACACTGTAAAGTTATATACCAAATTAAATGATTTTTATACAATTTTAAAAATAAGAATTTGGAAAAAATATAATAAGAATGTGATTAGCACTTTATAATTTGTGGTCGTCACCAGTGCTCCTCATCAAATAGGTCCAGCTCTCAGCTGTCTGGAAATATGGTAGGACGGTACTTCTTTGCATGTGACTTGCTTTGGCCAAAGAAAAGTGAGCAAAGGTGACATGGGTCACTTTACAGCCAGTCCTCAATTTGCCATGTTCTATCCCACTGCCGTGGTGACCCTGGATGTTCACCCACCAGCCAATCACTCCTAAGTGACCAAGATGACCAGAGCCATCTGCATTGGACACACAACTTGAGAAAGAAAAAAAGTTTGGGGGCCAGCCCTGTGGCCAAGTGGTTAAGTTTACTTGTTCCACTTTGGCGGCCCAGGGTTCGCCAGTTCGGATCCTGGGCATGGACCTACACACTGTTCATCAAGCCATGCTGTAGCAGCATCCCACATAGAAGAACTAGAAGGACTTACAACTAGGATCTATAACTATGTACTGGGGCTTTGCAGCGGGGGTGGGGGGGGGGGGAAGAGGAAGATTGGCAACAGTTGTTAGCTCAGGGCCAATCTTCCTTACCAATAAAGCATAAAAAAAATGAAAAGAAAAATATTTTGGCATTGTTTTTCACAGCAGCATAACCCAGCCTATCCTGACTCATACAATAACTGGCTCCAGAATTGGGATTCTACAGTTACAAAAACAAAACCAACAAACAAAAGCAAGATATAGCATTGGCTTGGGTTGGGGGCCAGGCAATGAGTAGTTAAGACACTATTTCCAGAAGCTGGAATGATAAG
Source organism: Equus quagga (assembly GCF_021613505.1). Lineage (NCBI taxonomy): Eukaryota > Metazoa > Chordata > Mammalia > Perissodactyla > Equidae > Equus > Equus quagga. Next base: position 114,016,866 of record NC_060267.1, read on the forward strand.
AATTCATGTTATACAAGGGCACAACATCCAGGAAATTGTCTTCTGGGATAACTTGGAGACTAAATAATGTTCCTGATGAACATGTAGTTTTAGGGAAAGAGGATGGAACACATCTTAACTCTGATGGGATGCCAGGTGAAATCGTTTAGGGGGTGATTTTCTCTGTCTCTTTAAAGAAGCAGCAGAGCATGGAGAAATTAGTTTTTTGACAAGGCACTGTCCTAGTTTTCTTGCCTGTAAAATTGAACTAGTAATACCTGTCTTTCAAACAGTCTTTAAACTGTTTCCAACTGTCTTCAAACAGTTGACATTGGTCCCCTGTGAGCCTTGCCTTGTGGAATTTGAGCCACAATTTATAAATTTGTAAAGTTTCAAGTTTTTCTTTCTCTCTCTCTCTTTTCCTCCCTCCTTCCCTTCCTTTCTTCCTTGCTTCTTCCCTCTTTAATGCTCCTTATTCTGGAAAGAACTTAAAGTGATTTATCAAGAAATAGAAAAACATAAAGAGAGTATTTACCAAGCAGGAGAAAGAAAGGTAAGTATAGAGCAAAGTAGAGCCTATGATGAGGCTCAGATGTATATCAGTTAATGCAAGATAGCTAATCAGAGTACTCTTTATCCCTGATTATAGCAATGGATGCAGGCATGGCCCAATCTGGGCCAATCAGGTCTCTTGTTTGATATGGATCCTGGTCTCATGCATGCTAAAGGCCATATAAGCCTGGAAATTGCAATAGCTCTCTTGGCTGCAATATACAGAGGACGTGACAGAAAACAATAGCATCCCAAAGAAGAAGAGCTAAGGAATGGAGAGGGTGGAAAGGGGAAGATGGAGAGAGACAACAGGAGAGTGGGAAGAACAACACACCCTCAAGAGCTAGCCGCCTCATACCAGATTTCTTGCAATTTCTCCCATGTATGGCGACACACTTTTATATCCTCACATATTTGGTCATGCTCTGCTCAGCAGCTAACAGTAACAATCTTTTTCATCCTTTAAAGCCTAGCTTATTTCTTTCAAATGATCCCTTTCCAAAACCCATCCTAGGCAGAAATAGTTGCTCTCTTTTTTGCTCTCTTATTCTATTTAATTAAATACAGCTATTGGAATAGAAAAGTTTTTTCCTCTGCAGACTAGGTTCGTCTTGAGGACAAGGTTTGTAACTCACTCACCTTTGCAGGTACACCCAGCAGGTGCACAGAATATATATTTATGGATGTAAACTGAATACAACCTGGGTTCATAATGGCCATGCTGAAGAGGGACTTCATATATTTTAGCTGCCCCAAATAGATATTCAGTCTAAATAAAAATAGTGTCCTTTGCATAGCACATAGAGCATCAAGAAAGTTTCTTGGCACCACTTCTCCCTAGTTTGCAGTTACAACCCCACGCCTGCACACAGAAATTCAGCTGCTATCACTTAGGTAGGCCCTATTTTTACAAATTGTTCTCTATAGGGGCATTACAATATAGTCCTATAAGCTTCATTTTAATAATAAACACTTCTTTTTGTATTTTTAAGCTTATAACCTGATGAATATGTGTTTTGATACGTTTTAAAATAGAACATTACGTTTACCTGTATTCACCAAAAGTTTCATCTTTTACTGACTGAACTTCTGGATCTGGATGCAAATCTTCCTTTTCTTTCACTAAAAAAAATAGAGGAGAAAGTAATACAAATAAATTTTACAGACATATTAGCAATGCTGTTGAAAGATGAATAATCAATAAGAATAGTATTGCTCAAATTTTTTGATCCTAATAAATCAAGTTGGGGTGTTTTTTCTTGTTTTTTTTTTTTTTTTTGCTGAGGCAGATTCATCCTGAGCTGACATCTGTGCCTATCTTCTTATATTTTGTATATGGGTTGCTGCCACAGCATGGATGATGAGTGGTGTCGGTCCATGCCAGGGATCCAAACCTGCAAACCTGGGCCACCAAAGTGGAGCGTGCTGAACTTAAGCACCACGCCATGGGGCCAGCCACCTAAGTCAAGTTTTTTGTGGTTGTATCTACAACTCATCAGTTATCCTTCGCTTAAATAAAAAAGAAAAAGGATTTTCTGGGTTCTCCTTATTTGTCATCAGAGTTACAGAATGTTGTAGATTTTCATGTGACAATTTGATATTATATGGGCAATAAATCTTACTGGAAGAGTCAAATTTAGTTATGGCCTCTTAATGAAGAGCAAATTACTAAATATTCATTTTGTTATCCTAAACTTTTTGAAGATGTCATAGGCTCATATCAGATCTCTGCCTCTAAGCTAAAGTGAATAGAAGAGTTGATTATGGTTGTTCTGCTCTTTCTCTTACTCAAAATTGCCTCAATATTCAGAATATTTAGGTCTGTAGTGACATTTTAAATTAGACATTCTAAATAGTGGGATATAGAACAAGGAAGTTCTTGCTTCACTTTAATAGGAAAACAAACAAAGTCCTTCTTCGCAGCACCTTTTACTACTGCTTGCAAGGATCTAGAAGATTCTCTCAGTTGTCCTAAAATGTGAAGTGCTGACTTATTTTTCCTTTAAGAGCACCATTTGAGAAAGCTTCTTTAGAATTTAGAGCCACACTTCACAAATGAGTATTTGTTGGGGATACTCAAAAGGAAATGCTATATCTTTTTAAAGTTTCCAATTAATGACCTAGAACATTCATTAGTCATTGAAAATCGAATTCATAATAATTGAGTCTTCACAGGAAAAAAAAATGAGATCTATCATTGCATAAATTTTCCAAGTCATTTTACAAAATATCATAAATTATGCTCTTGTTTGTTTCTTTGACTGTTCAATATACATAATAGGCTCCCAATAAATATTTGCTGGACGAACCATAAGCCAGTAAAGAACTTCTCACTAATCTGAACATCATCAAACTAATAGCAGTAGGATCTAAATCATTCTCCCTATATAAAAACACCATGACTAGTAAGCAAAAATAATAATAGCAACAACTATATATATATAAAAGATAAAATAAATTTGAAAGTTGAATAAAATTAAAGCCAACCATTATATTAGCTAGGATGGTTTTTATTTATGTTTTGTGTACCATTAATTCAGGAGGCAGTGTATCCAATATATATCATGGTAATAAGAAATGCATTCCCAGCAATGGTTAACTCTAACAAAGTTGACTAGTGGAGCCAATACTATTAGAACGCACTAGTGCAAAAACTCTCTGAGTGATGAATGTATAGAGATATACTATAAATAGGTCCATGGGGCCGGCCCCATGGCCAAGTGGTTAAATTCAGACACTCCACTTCGGCAGCCAGGGTTTCACTGGTTTGGATCCTGGGTGCGGACACCACACCGCTCATCAGGCCATGCTGAGGTGGTGTCCCACATACCACAACCAGAGACACTCACAACTAGAATATGCAGCTATGCACTGGGAGGCTTTGGAGAGAAGAAGAAAAAGAAAACAAAAAAGAAGATTGGCAACAGATGGTGGCTCAGGTGCCAATCTTTAAATAGGTCCTTTCTTCTTGAGACATGAAAATATATGAGTGTGACTTCATAATATGTCTTCGCAACATCTCAACATCTCTGATATTTTACAATAGAAAATAGAAGCTTGGAAATATTGTAAGCCTCATTAGAGCCTATTTCAAGCACTAGAAACTAGAAAACAAGTTACCATCTGGAGATAATATTCTAGACTACACATAGTCCCTTTGGTCAGTTAATATAGGGATTTCTTTTCCTTTCAGTACACTGTATATCTAATCTGCTAATGGAAATTTGACCTAAATAACTTAATAAGTCTCTGAAGAACACCTCCTAGAAAATACTACTTAATAAATTGAAAGTCATAAAAAGAAACACTTTTACCTGAGTACTTTCCACCTTTGTTCCTCTTCACAAAGCAAACAGTTAACAATATTAGCGTGAGAAGAGCAATCGCACACATCAATCCAATAAACCAGCCTTGAGTGGAGATGTCATCGTATAAACCAGCATATTCTGTTGTACAAAGAGAAGTCACACAGTGAATGCTAGAAAGGCTCTGGGATTATGCCCCTTGGTGGAAAATTAAACATCATTTTTAAACATACAAAATAGCATCAATATTAATTTCCTTTGAGCGACCGTAGAGGGAATGTGATTTGAAGGACATTTCCTGGGGAGAATACTGATAAATCCTTCATTCTTGATTTAGAAAGGGTCCTCTCAAGTTGCATTTGGTTCTGAGGATAAAAACCAAAGAGGAAAGTGGAGGCAGACGAAGTTACATACAGCAGCAGCCACAAGCAAGCAAAAGCACAAGCCGCCTTGGTTATATGCAGGTTGTCATGGAGCTTCTGTGTTTTTATTTTGTTGTGGTTTTCTTTTTAGTTTTGTTATTAACATGTGTTAATCAGGAGGAGATATTTTTAGGCAAGTACTCTGGTAAAAACAGTAAGGGATAAATTGGACCTGGGTAGAACATTTTTCATTTTGATGATTTTAAAATACTACGCCAAAACAAATTGAAACTCTTTTTTATAGCTAATGGACTCCATATTTTTATCTTTAATATAGGAAGAATGTAAAATGAAATAATCTACAGAACACAGATCTACTGTCTAATACTGCCCCAAATATAATCTCGTTTCTCACCTCTCCCTCTTGTGTCAATTACATCTTCAAAAATGCTATTGTTATCAACCCAATTCTTAGTCAATAGACGAACTACATGTTCAGCTCCCGGCTCAAATACCTCTACGGGGTGAATCTTTTGAGTAAGATTTACTCCTTCTGATATCTTCCCGATACTTTTACCTAAGAAATGCACACAGTTAAATCAAACGAATTGTTTAATCATTTAAAAGCAGGACATGAAAGGTGAAAAAATATTGTTATTTGAGATGAATAAAAAAGCCATTTGTAGCATTTTGTTTTCTCAGGTAGTTTTTGAATTATCAGGTGATCAAGAAAATCAACATTTCAAGATTTTCTTTTTGAACATAGTGAAATTGAAGAAATGAAATGAACTTAATTCATGTCCTTTTAAGATGATGTACTGGTTGATGAAATGGTACTATAAATCTGCCCAGTCAAGTGAATGGTTCAAAACCAAACACGGACTTCAAAACTCACACAAGGTAATTTAGTGCAATTGGACTTTCACAAATCTAGCAGAAAAAGGAATATGACCATTTTGGCTTATAATTGGAAGTATATGACATTATAATCCTTACTATGTATTACTTCTTTTTGCCTTGATCTTCTCCATAAATATTGATAGAATAGTAGGATAATATGGTCATATATTAAATATTTAAAATTGGTAGAAATTTAAGGTACATAAAGTGCAGGTTTATAGGTACATTTAAATGAAATGCAATGAGATTTTGAAAGCGTTTGAGAAATTAACATTTTTCAAAAAAGAAACATGAATATGTCAATATATTAATTGTAGAATCTCATAGCAGCAGATAAAAATGAGTCAATTAAATATATATTTAATTTCTGATCTTGCAACAAGATATCTAAAATATTTTTGAATTTTATTGATAATTTTGCTAACCAGAAAATATTAACAATTTATACTGAAAATAAAATACATTCCATGTTGAGAATATTGGGGGTTTTGAAACTCTGTTTTAAATGGATATATGTTACATGTTAAAATTTAGTTATAACTTTTCACTTTAGAATAGAAATTGACCAAATAATTACTGATAACAAAAGGGCTTCATTAAAAAATGGTACTATGGGAGAAATCAGGCCACTTATATTAGTTGAGCAAAGCCTTTAAGACTGAGCACCATTGAAACAGAATGCAATTAATTTTGACTTTGAAAAACAGAAGTATTAGTATAACATTAAGTAGAACAAGCTTTTGAAAAACAGAGCAAAGCAAGTGTTTCTTATTCAAACCAGTAATGACACAAAAAAGAATATTTCTGATTATCTCCCTCTTTTTCCCCATCTTAGATTATGGAATGGGAGCCACCTGAAAATTGGAATGACAGCCTGAAAATAATTTTAAAAAAGGTTGTGTAGCAAATCCCATTCTCTGAATAATTGTCAGATGACCTTAAACTGTGCTATCGAGGCAAAGCAAGGAGAAGAAAGATACACAGAAACAGATTCCAATTTGGCCAAAAGTTATCATTTTTAGAGTGTTTAGTGATAACAAGATGTGTCTCCTCAGTGGAAATATATATATTTTTCTTTTTTGCAAAGATTATGCTGAAATCCAGTGGGAAAAGAGATTACAGTTTCTTTCCTGTAAATATGGCAAGATATGCCTACGGAAGAGAAATCAGTGTCAACTAGGAAAGGGGCAGTAGCAGGAATACTGAAAATGCAGATTCCTGAAAAAGAGCACAAACATAGTAGTAAGAAACATTTGCAAATTACTGACACATAAGACAGTGAAGACATTTGCTGTCAGACACTCAAGCACATTAGTTACATCTTTAATTGGCTGAAGAGATGTAGCATCATTTATAAAATCATATCAACAGCATTTTCCATCCTCTAAAAGCAATTTTTGAATTGTTTCATGAACACAATCAAGCCCAAATTTTCCAAATATTTCGACATATATTAGAATGTGTAACTACTACAAAATTGTGTAGGCCATTTTGAGAATATTTTTTTCTCACATGCTGCAAATCTGCAAGAATGGGATTAGCATTTCTCACGCATATTATAGTCATAGTTCTAACGAAACAGAAACCCTCTCCATGCCTTCAAACCCTGTTTTTAAAAATACAGAAGTTGCATATTTAGATTACTACTATTCTGACTTCTTTTCTTTGTAATGAACTCTCAACGCCAGTTTGAACACTTGAGAAATAAGATCCTTTTAGTTACCAGAAAGTTTTCAAACATCATTTTTAAATCTAACTTTTATGAGTAGGTAAATGAGTTCCTCACTTCACTGGGTGTGTAATTCATCCTTGGAAATAATTTGTGGGTCTCTTGGGAGAAATTATGTGAATATATATACTTTTCCCATAAAAGAGAGTTTTGAGTATGTGGGGCATCTGAGGAAAACATAAGCCCTTCATTATCTAGATGCAGCAAGAATAATAAGAGGGAGAAACAACTAAACTGACAATAAAGATCAGAGCATAACCATTCACACAAACACGTTGATTTCCAGTGATTCGCAAACTTGAACATATTTTAATGTAGATCTTTTATAAATGGCAATTTAATTTTCTTCATTACTATTTTCTCTTTTCCCATTGATTCTACCTTTTTTCTAATCTAAAATTTGGATTTCCTGTGATTCATTTCCCTTTCTTACTCCACCTTCTTATTTCTTTCCTGATGCCCTGTTGATATCACAGAAAGCTTAGCAGAAACAATGATAAAATCATAACTGGAGAAATAATTTGGTAAAGGAAATAGTTCTGAGTTGGAAAAAAAATAGAAAAGTGCAATTGAATTAGGAGGATTTTCCAAATGAAACTACAGATTTACGGGCTGTTTTCAAGGCAGTTATTTGGCATCAACCAGTAGACAGTAAAATAAAATTGATGTATGATTCAATGTATATATGAGTCAAGACACAGAAGTGAAATGTATTAGATTAGTGTTGCAAAACGTCTATGAGGGCAAGAGACATATATTTTTCTGTTTGGAAACATTTCCAAAAGAAAAATATCCCTCTACTAACCTTATGAATAACTTTATGACCTTATGTCCCCCTATTTTGATTAAGTAAAATTATAGTTCCTGACCTTAAATACACCAAGGCTATAGTTTGATGCTGTTACATAGAAATCCATAAATTGAGTCAATGTGAACTTTACAAACAAGATAAATAAATTCTGTATATATGTCAGTGAAAAACAAAAGGTCAGACAGATTGAGATCGCAATCATTTCTAATTTACAATGACAAACGTAGAACATTCTTTTCAGTGTAGTTGTTTAAAAAACTGCATGCAGAAGCCTCTGGTACTTACTCCCTTCTCCTAGTGTGGTACTTTCCTCAGTGATTGGTTTTCCACAGCCCTTTGAGGTGCAAGCCCTCAAGTAGAATTTGTACTTGGTAGCTGCATTGAGGTTTCTGAGATGCCAGCTAGGCTGTGATGGAGTTGTAATGTTGATATCATTTAGTTCTCCAACCTCATAGGTGTCATTTACTAGAGAAATAAACATGAACAATAACACTTCAAATTTCATAGTCTTAATAATTCAAGTTAGGTTGCCTCTTGTTTTCCCTTCTGTGAACGCTTGTGATATGCAAGGCATTATCTTAATTATTCATAGCCGTCAATTCATTTAATTCTATGAGGTAGAAACAATTAGTATGACTATACCATACATTGTAAAACTGAGGTTTGGCAAGAATAAACACCTTGCCTAGATCTAGGCCAGTAATTGGCAGACTGGGATTTATTTGAATACAAACCACAGCCTTTTGACTCCAGAGTCCATGTTCTCAATCACTTGCCATACTAAAGTCAATCATTCCACCTCCATCGTACCTATCAAAATGAGAGACTCTTCTCCATTATCATATTTTCACTGTATCTTTGACTTAAGCACGTTTAACCTCCTTTGGGGGGAATAATTTGGACAACGATCTATTTGTTTTCTATGGTTTCGAGTTTAATATGTGGCACCAAATAAGTACTCACTATATGTAGCATCAATAAACTAATTAATAAATTAAATATTTTAAATATCTACTGTGTACTAAGCACTATGTAAAGTGCTAAAGGGAAAATGATGAATTTAATAGTTTCTTTCAAAGAATTTGTAATCCAACAAAGACATGAGATTTGTGCAAGAGCACAAAGTGCTGTGGGATTACCAATAAGAATAGTCCAAGAGATGAAATGGCACATCTAAGATCATGCAACCACTAGCGGCAGGAAAAGGATTAGAATAAACCCTCCTGACTCTCAGTCCAAGATACCACATACGAAAACAAAATAAAAGTATTTTCTTTGACATAAAAATGCCTTCCTTGTTCTGTATAATGCATTAGATCAAGAAAAACGAAAAACAAACTAAAGATCCAAATATTGGAAAGAAGAAAGCAACATTATCAAACTTTATGAATTATCTGAGAATATTGCTGTAAAATATCACAAAGTCAATTTAAAAACTACCACAAACAATGTAAGAATTCAGGAAAGTATACACAGAGATCTCATATACATAATCAGCAACTATTTAGAACATATAATAGCAATAAAAAAGATAAACTAAAATACTTTGATAACTTGCTATTAATGGAAAACAAAATAAGTATACAATTAAATCATTTAATTTAAAAACAAAATAAGTATACAATTAAATCATTTAATTTAAAAATCCACATATCAAACAGTACAATAATCCCAGAAATTGTTACTATTTCAGCTTTTTCTCTATATATTCCAAGAACTTGTTTCTAAAGTAAATTTAAATCTTAAATACAGATCAACATTAAGGTTGGAATTTAATTCATGTTAAGTTTCTTTATTATTAGGATAAAGATAAGGCATATCTTTACCAAACAAATTGACATTTAAAAAGTCTTCAATATTTCTTCAGTGCCTTCTACATTTTTGAAAACCAGTTCACAGAATTGTGTAGGCTTAAGAGCTCAAGACCTAGAATAAGATTGATCTGGGTTTGAACCCTTGCTTAACACTTATTTTACTGCATGACTCTAGGTAAGTATATTATATACGCCTCAATTCTCTTATCCATAAAATAGTGACAATACAGACCTTATAGATTTCCTATTTTAATGAAGAAATGCAAGGAGAATACTCATTACTGATCCTGCTACAAACAGTCACTCAAAAATGCTAAAATTAGATCAATATCCTTGATCTGTTGGGATTACAGCGATACGAGCCCACCTCAGAGCAGGCCATCAGAAGCTAAAGATGGCACCTGACCTGGACTGCTGCAAGACTTGAATTGATGGCAGAGTGGCACATCAGGGCTATGATCAAGTTAGTTTTTCCAAGCAGTGTAGACTGGGTTTCTGTAGTCCTAGTGTTTTTTTTTTTTTTTTTTTTTTTTTTAAGATTTTTTTTTTCTCCTTTTTCTCCCCAAAGCCCCCCGGTACATAGTTGTATATTTCGTTGTGGGTCCTTCTAGTTGTGGCACGTGGGATGCTGCCTCAGCGTGGTCTGATGAGCAGTGCCATGTTCGCGCCCAGGATTCGAACCAACGAAACACTGGGCCGCCTGCAGTGGAGCGCGAGAACTTAACCACTCGGCCACGGGGCCAGCCCCAGTGTTTTGGTTTTTTTAGGAATGTATGTCCTCAAAGTCTAAAATCTTCTATGATCTCAGTCCCCTCATTTCCATTTTGAGATGATGCTTAGATGTGAAGACTATTAGAGTGGGAGGGGCTATGATTAAGAATGACATGATTTCCTCTAAACATGTTCTTTTCAACCCAATGGCAGAGCAGCATCTGGGTTTAGCCTATTTTGAGTAATAGTTGAAAACCAACTCTTTAGTTTTCTCGATATTTCCTGCCTGTCCCAATAGGCTATCAATAAAGGACTCCACAAATATAAGTATATTTAGGGTTGAGACTGGAAACATACATTGGAGACAGAAGAGAGAGTGCAGTGTGGAAGTTACCTGTGCTTTGAATCTGCATTACATCATTTACTAACTCTTTTCTTTGGCATGTTTCTTAATTCTTAAGGCCTCTCATATACAAATATCAAACTCATGTTTTCTGGTACTCATTGGCATATTGCTTTTCTTCTGTAACAGGGTTTGGCAAACCTTTCTGAAAAAGCTAGACTGTGAATAATTTAGATTTTGTGGGCCATTCAATCTCTATCACCGCTACTCAACTTTGCCATTATAGTGAGAAAAACTTAAATGGGTGCATATGGCTGTGTTCCAATAAAACTTTCCTCATAAAAACAGGTAGTGGGCTGGGTTTGGCTGCAAGCCAGCTTACAGGCCCCTGTGCTATAAAGAAGTATGCCGGCCTATAAACCATGATCATCAGATGCTCAGCATAACAAACCAAATACTCAACCAAAAAATGAAACAACAATAGGTTAATCCGATTCAAATCTTTACTTACTTATCTGGTACTGTAATAGATAGCCAGTTAAGTTTCCATTCAATTTTTTAGGTAGTCCCCAGGATAAAGTGGCAGTGTCTTTATTAACTTTGATGACCTTGAGAAAAGTTGGCTGTTCAGGTACTAGAAAACACAAGACCAAGAAGAGACACTCATAAATTGGTAAATTTCTAAAAAAAACCCAAAACCATTAGATTATAATTTTTCAGAGAAATTGAGAAGTTAGCTCATATTTGAAGTACATATTAATTAACTACTAATAAGAGAGGAATGTTTAATTTGTTCATTGGACAATTCCTATGTTGACATTATAATACATTGTTATTCTCTCACCTCCTTCTGGTGTTTGAAATGTATAAGGCTCACTTTCTGGACCAGCTCCCTTTGAATTATAGGCTAAGACTGTTAAGTGAAATTCACTAAAGGCATCTAGGGAAGGAACCATTCCATAGCTTCTTTGTCCTGAAAATCTCAGAATGTTTACTTCTTTGGGATGAGTTCTTCCATCCAACAGACTTTTTGTTTTCCACCAATTTATCTGCAATGAAAATAGGAACCCTGTAACTTATCAGCCATGTGGCCACAGTGGCAGATTCTCTTTTGGCTTCTTCTGAAATCAGTTCTTATTTGCAAGAAGATATTAACTCAACAATGAGAAGAAAATCTAAGATAAAAACCTGATATCCTTTCAGATGTCCATGTACTCTGTCCTTTGGAATCGATGACCAGGTAACTTTAACTAATGTGCTGTTTATAACGTCCACCCCATGGATCACTGGAGCCGTATCAGGATCTGTTAAGCACGTAAGAATGATTAGCTTTCAATAATCTCCAAATGTGATTATTAGGAGCTTTTTCAAAAGGTGATTTTTCATATTGTTTATTCTGAGGAAAGCACTTTTGTGAAATCAATTCCAAATGGAACCAAGAGAGTTTCTCATTACAGAGGAGTTTCTCAGCCCACACAGGTTTCCAGGGGAAGAGGATAGTCTGTTCCACACTGAGAAAGGTCACTCTCCAAATGGATACAAGTGGGCAATATAACTGGAAACTTAAAACAATGCCCAGGGAAATACTCTGTGGGCATTTTGCCTTTGGAAGGTGAACTATAATATAACTAAAATTACTTGGGAGTTTGATTCATATTAATAACAACAGCTAACCTTATTTGAGCATGCACTATGTGTCAGGCACCATTCAAAGGGCCTTACCTGGATTGGCGCACATCATCCTTAGAACACTCTATAAAGTAGACACATTATGCTCAACCTACAGGGGAGCTAAACACATGCAGAGCTGCCAAGACTAATATCTTGGTACACGGTGATGTGTAGTTTCATTTGTGTAGAATTTAGATAGCAGGTGAATAAGGAGTTTTCATTTCACATTTCCAAGCTTCTACTCTTAGATCAAAATATTACTTTGGATACTGGAAGAACAATGAGAATAACTCCTAACGTGTAGTGATATGGAATGCTGTGTCATTCCTTTTTCCAATAACCTATTTGCAGGAGTTATTAAGGTATAAGTATTTAATAGTAAGATCATATCTCATATCACCAGTACCTCAAAACTGTTTGTGTATCTGTGTGTGTGTTTAATTCTATACACAATCTGGGTCTGTATCTCCTCTGTGTGAGGAAGGCTCCAGACATGTCACTGAGTCGGTGGCACAGCAGCAGGTGGCTGCCAGGAGGGCCTTGACAAGGAAGGGCAAATGTAATTGAAAACCTTATGACAGTTATGCTGCCTAACTGATTGCAATGATGATTCCAGGTCTTTGATTTTCAATATAGAAATAGCTTTATTGGAAAACTGAATATAATTAAAACTTTCAAGGTACATCCTAACCACTCTATACTGATCAACTGTCCTGCAGTCAACCCTAAAGTAGGAACCATGTGTTCTGTTTCATTTTATCTCC